>NW_009614699.1:0-451 GCF_000690535.1 Cariama cristata | reverse complement strand
CATGCCTCACAAATTTGGTGGCCTTCTATCATGGAGTTATAGTGTTGATGGATGAGGGAAGAGCAACTGACATCATCTACCTGGACTTGAGCAATGCATTTGACGCTGTCCTGCACGACATCCTTGTCTCTAAATTTGAGAGACAGGCTGGAAGTCACAAAGAGTTGTGGTCAACAGTTCGATGTCCAGCGGTGACGAGTTGTGTTCCTCAGGGGTCGGTATTGGGACCGGCACTGTTTAACATCTTTATTGGCGACATGGACAGTGGGATTGAGGGAACCTTCAGCAAGTTTGCTGACAACACCAAGCTGTGTGGTGTGGTCAACACGCTGGAGGGAGGGGATGCCATCCAGAGGGACCTGGACAGGTTTGACAGGTGGGCTTGTGCAAACCTCATGAAGGCCAACAAGGCCAAGTGCAACGTCATGCACCTGGGTCAGGGCAATCCCAA
>NW_009614698.1:0-15602 GCF_000690535.1 Cariama cristata | reverse complement strand
AACAAGCCCAGACATGCAGAAATAGTCCTATTTCAGCCAAACCAGGACATGTGGTAAGTGTATATGCATCCAATAAGTTATGCTATTAGTGTGTACGAACTTCCATTGTGTCCATTTCTGGTGACAAAGAGTGGCCAGCTTCTCCAGGAAGAGGAAGGGTGATATACTTGAAACTAGTTTAAGCTGTTGATTTGTATGGGCCATAATTTGTTTTTCTGTCAAAGAGTCAGCATGCCAGTTGTAGGAAATGATGAGCAATCTTAAAACTGATTGTAAATTGCATCTGACTGATTGGCAAAGTAATCAGCTGAAGCTGAGGGAATCAACACTGGGTGTGCAGAGCACCTTCTCCTGCCATCAGGTCATACAGCTGCAGCAAGTTCGACAAAATGGCAGATCTTTTGGTGCACAAAAGAGCACAGACTTGACAGTCCAACCCCATGCAAACACTTCATTTAAGTATCATTGGGTGTTTTGTTTCCCCTGTTACTTGCTCTTGGCTAGTATCCATCCACTCAGAACCTCTTCAAATGCCTATTTGTGCACTTTATACAGCAATTTTGTTTTATTGGACGTTCATTACAGTGCCCAGCTTCTGTGTAAAACTGTTATGTATCTATTAGGAGAGATGTTGGCACTCAAATTATACTTTTTTCTCAAGAGCTTTTTCTGCTTTTTCACTTGCCCACTGAGTGACCATTAACGTGGACGAAAAACATGACTTCCTAGGAAATTATTAGAAAATCGTTCCCTGCCAGAGTAATGATTTTACTGTGTCTATTTTGATTTCTTGCATATAGTTGGTTAAACATGAGTAGACTCAACAAAAGAATCATATTGGTAAGTTAAATTCTGCGTAGGCAGTATACATGGATAAAAATATGTTATGTCAACCTTATATAAAACATATATTTACAATACACACTTAAACCTTTTGTGGAGGGCTTTTCTAGAAAATGTAAATCTTTTATAATAGGAATCGAGTTCAAATTTGTTGAAGCTTGATGTGTATATCTGCTGAAATGTTAGTCGTGCCAACTAATGTGAAAATTGTCCCTCCTCCCCTGACTAGAAAATAAGGGAAATGATTAATCCTTTAGAAACAGGTAGCTGGAGCCATTTCCTAAAGCTCAGATATTTAGAATTTTTTCTTTGTGGGTGTGCAGGCTTTCTCTGATGTTGCTGCAATTATTTAAGTAGGAAGATGCAGACAATAAGCACAAGAAGACAGAACAACATTGGCAGTACTAAAGGTGTGTACAACTGAGCTATTCAGGCCATGGTGCAGAACTGCACACTCTATCCACAGTGCTCAGGACTAGCTCCTTGTGGAGCATGAAGTGTACTGTTAGTACACAGTTAGTGTGTACTAACACCATAGAGCACCTGGCCTGAATCTCCTTCAGGTCCTGGTTAGTGCACTTGGAGAGCATATTTTTATACTTTTTCAGCTTAAAGTGCAATCCAAAAAGGTTAAGTCCTCTGCCATAACTTGCCAGGAGTGCCAAAGTTAGAAAAAGTAAAATGTACATATTGTATGCTTTGGATTGTGACAGCAGATAAATAGGATTGTTGAGAGGAAAAAGTAACATGGATCTCTCCTTAGGACTGTGGGAGGGAAAAAGGACCCTCTGAAACATTTCTCCTGACTTTATCCTCAGAGAGAACTAGTTGGTTCCTTCAAAAGCTAAGCCTGAGAGCTAATCAACATGCAGAGAGTGATGTCCAGAGTCTTAGAATGATGGACAGACTTTTCTTTCATTAGCACAGCAAAAGCAGATCAAGTAGATTAAAGTAGATGATGCCAAAAATTTAATTTATGTGCTTCAGACATTTCAGGTGTTTTACTTTAGATTAGCTCTAGTCTGGTCTGTGGGCAAAATATCGCCAATAAACATGTAGCCTGAAGCTGTCCAAAATAAAATTATGTCCCTGAATACCTTCTCTCAGAACAGGAGACCTTTCAACAGATTGTTCTCAGAAGTGCCATGGTGCTCTTTCATCTGTCTTATGGAGATGATGGTAGGAGTTTGTTTTTTTCATTTCTTTCTAGTGTCATCCCTTTTAGAAGGTGGAATCAAGCTCCATTTCTGATCTTGGTTAAAGTCATGGCTTATTTTTCTTCCAGATCCTAGCTGTCCTGTTCTTCCTGATTCATGAGCAATACTGTGCCTCTGCCAACCAACTCCCCTCTCCTGCCAAGCTCCTGCTTTGGTCATTGGATACAGGCAGGTCCAGTAGGGAGGAGGGATAACTCATATGTCTGCAGAATATGGTTTGGAGGAAACTCTTGAGGACCTGTTACCAATGTTCCTAGACTTCTTCATGGCTCATTTTCTTGTACCTTCTCAACAGCACTGCTCTGTCCCAGTCAGAGTTTATGGATGTAGGAGCTGAGCTCATGCTAGTGGAAATGTAGTGTCTTCTGTGCAGAACTGGAAGATGCAGAGGGGCAGAGTTGAGGCACTCTGCTGTGAGCTGTCACCATAACTTCACAATAGCTGAGCAAAGTTTTGGGAGCCCATACTTAAGCTAAAGAACATGATTTTCACAGATTCCAGGCCGTGGTCTCTGACACCTACTGGTTAATGATTAGCTAGTTTGAGACAGGCAAGTTGACTGTGGTCAAGATGGCTGAGGTCTCCTTAGCCATCATTCAAATACTGTCCCTTTGATTGCCAACATCCACCTCTTCTTATACAAAGTCATCTAGCCTTTACTTTGTGTTCATTCCTCAGGTGTATGAGCAATGCTTGGCACGATCTTCAGTACAATCCAGTGCAGCTGTGACTTCATTTCAGTACAAGCCTTGTAGTTTGTTCTGTAGGCCTCGGTGAAACACTTAAGCAGGCTTACAGATATCTAGGGAGGTTTTGCAGGAGAACTTACAATGCCCGATTGCTTTGATTTCCAGCCTTAGGTGACTGCTTGTTTCCATGCCAGGACAGAGCCTTTTATGGCATTTGAGTGCCTGTTTGTGTTGTCAGAAAGGCTACCTACCCATGGGCTGCTGGGTAATGCTACCATATGTGATCAGCACAGGAGCGCATACACAGTTTGCCTTCATTCTTTTGGGTGCCGTAGTTGATAAGCTTACTGCAAGTGGGTGGTTGGTCACTGCCGTCACAAATGCCCTCTGAGCAGAGAGTGCTGGCTGTGCCCTGCAAAATTTCTGTGAGATTGCAGCAGGGTTTTTCCATCCCAACTGGAAGTGTAAGGACCAGTATCTTCAGCAACAGCAGGAACAGTCCTCGTCAGTTTCCAAATGTTGCCAGCTAGTACCCATGTCATCTTTTCAGAAGGAAATGATCGTCAGGCTTCCCACTGAGGAGCAAGAAGCAGACTTGGTGGGATGGCAGATGACACTGAAGGGATAAAAAGCAGCAGGTTGCTTGTCTATCTCTTTACCTTTCCCTTGTCTTCTAGAGGTGGTCAATCCATAATCCTTTGGGCAAGTGTGGTTAAGCTGAACGTGTCTTCCCTTGCTGTTCGTGCCCTTTTTGACCTTGTTGCATGCTTCTGGGCTGCCTGCATTTGCTGCTTCAATGCCCCTCAGGATTCCTCACCAGCTGAAGAGTTTATTAGAGAGAAAAGTGGCTCCTGGGCTGCAATGCAAAGTTCTGCTAGTGAGAGAGGGGTGGAAGGGGAGATTTGCTAGCTCTTCACTTTTTTAAGTTAAGGTGGGATTAGCAGGGGCTATGGGTCAGTGGAAGATGGGCAAGTCTTGTCTTAACTGCTACCAGAGCTTGCTATGAGACTGAATAAAGGCTAGAGAGGTGGTGATGCTTAATTAGGTCCTGTAGGGCAAAATCCAGCCTCTCCCACTTTGGCTGAGGAAATTTTTTCTTTCCCTTTCTGCAGTCAAACAAGAGCTCTGGTTCCATAGTTCCTCACCACCACCACCACTTTGTCTCTTCAGCTCTGATAAAAATATCTGCCTTGACCTAATGCCTAGGTTTTGACTGAAACACCCAATTCATGTCCTGCTGCTCCATAGCCCCAAATTGCCTGCCACAAAGGGTCTTTGTAGCCCAACATTTTATACATGTGTGCATACATTTGTTGTGGATATGTGTGTTTTGACATGTGCTTTTGTGAAAAGGATGCATTCCTGGGAAAGAATGAACAGCATGAAAAGGCATATAGACAAACAATTCCTTGTATTCAGAATGAAGGATGAAAAGAGCTTGATCAGACTTGCTATGTTCACAGATAATTGTGCTTTTACAACACATTTTACTGTGTCACTCATGTTGAATGCTTTTCAAGCAAGTTAAGAGACCTTTGCATTATTAAGGTGCTTCTACTACGTGTAGGTCTGGTGAGAGCTTGTTACAGCTTGATGCTTTTTCCTCACTACTGCTTAATTTGTATCTTCACTTACTTTAATAAGCTGCAAAACAAAAGGCAAGCTTTCCACAACTCTTCAATGTTTATGCTGCAGCACAGTTTTCCTTGGGACATGGGAAACACTTTTCAACATGATCCTTCAAATCTCATCTTTGCTGACCTACCTAGACAGACCACAGAAAAAAAAAAAAAGAATCACTATTATTTTCCTTTGTGGTATTGATCTTTCTGAGGCAGAAAGATAGCCTAGAGTAGTACTTGCTTATACCTGCAATAAACATTTTAAACCCTGCATAGAGCACCACGTTTGTGCTCTGAACATTGTTTAATGTCATAAACATGATAAAAAATACTAATCAATACAAAATTAACATCTTTATAATACATATCTACAAGAAAACCTATAATTTTGTATAGAAGAAGGGATCAGGAGTAAAAAATTGGTAAGGTTTAAGCACGTATAATGTCTTAGATACTTTTTGTGTCTCCATTTAACAAATAAATGTAATTTTTCTAGTTATTTGCAACTGGCATTGCTTCTCATAATAGCAAATCTTTCCATGGAGAGAGGATCCCATGATTTATTCAACTGTTTATTTATAGGGACCTTCTGGGAGATTTCCAGTCAGTGGCTAAAACTGCTCTGGCAGCTAATTATAAATGCTTTAAAAATCAGTGAAGGAAATATTATCAGGGTCACATTTATAGCCTAAAAATACTAAACCTGGAGTGTAACTTGAGATTGTATATCTAATGGTACTTACTACTTGTATTATAGTAGCACTCAGAAATTCCCGCTGAAATCAAGGTCTCATTTATAGTTCGTTATAAAATCTTATAAGGCTTGGAAGAAGCACATAGTTTCCTTTCCCCTTCTTCCCCCACAAGCTTGCCCCTGAAAGTACACTGCTTCCCCCTCCCCCCATTTATACTATGTTTATATCTCCTAGGTGTATATTTTGTGTTTCATGATGGATAATTAATGAGCTTCAGAGCTCTTATATCAGGACTATGTTTACTTGGTAAAAGACAAAGACTTTATAGTTTAAAAGCAATGGTGTGTAATATGTATACTATAAGTACTGAATGTATAGTGAGTGAAACGAGGCAGCATGTGGGATAGATGAGAAATTGAATAAAAAATACAATGACATCGAAGGAAGTCTAGAAGGAGAGGCATGAGGAAACGAAGCATCTTATTTAGGATCACACAGCAGGACAAAGGACAGAGAAGGAGTGAATCCAGGCTGTCTGATCGCCAGTCCAGAACACCAGACTATACTGTATTCAGTGTAGCTTTACATCATTGCAAAACAACTCAACGAAGTAGTGATCAGATATTCCAGTCCTGCGTCAAACTACTTAGAATATAAATTCCCATCAGGGAAACCTGTGCATTTCATTCTTTTGAAAGAAATTTGGCCCAGACGATTGCAGTTAAATGAGAACTTTGTTGCAAATATATTGTACTAAAAAACATTGATTTTGCATAATAGTCAGGATGTATTCCTAAGAGATCTCATTCATTTGTTTGTGTGTATATAGATGTATGAAAATGTGGTTTTGACTAGAACAATTGAAATCATTCCATCTTCTGTACATGCTTTCTGTTTTTGAAAGATTAATTAATGGTTAAAAAGGGCAATTTGGAAGTTGCCAGTATAAAACACTATTGTCTCCAGTGCCAGGTGATAGGTAACTGTGTAGGGTGGTAGTTTTCTAGGACCTGATGCTGGAGCTAATACCATTTTGGTGCAGTGTTACTCTTTTGTGACTCAGGGTAACTGTTGTGCCAATGTATGAAGATTTACTTGCCTTTAGGTCTGAGTAGTTCAGGGCTACACACTTAGTTTACTAGCTTTTGTCTGAAGAAATTGAATTGGAAGTCATCTTTCTGAAGAATAATTATGTCGCCTTCGTGGAGCCCTTTTTCTTCTGGGAAGAAGTCAACAGGGGAAAGAGCAGGTTCCCAGCTACTGAGACATTTTTACCTAACAGTGAGGAAAGTGTTGGTTTTGTCTAGGATCATTGTACAACTGAATGCTAATGCACATGCAATCAGCTGATGCAGAATGGACTGTAGGACATGGTTCTCCCCTACTCTCATAACCACCAATATGACAGAGAGGCAATGGTCAGCCTCACTAGTCTGGCCTTAGTGTTACAAGATTGAGGGGTCTTGACACTGTCTCTGACATTGGGCTCTAACCTTGGGGCTCTCACAACATAGACAGTAAATGGTGACAATAAAAAAACAAAGTGTTTTTCCACAAGAAATACTGATTGTAAGTAAACTGTTGTAATTAACTGCCCTGTCATTGCTTTTATAGAATGACAGACTGGTTGAGGTTGGAAGGGACCTCTGGATGTCATCTTGTCCAACCCATCTCATTCCACCACCCACACACAGGGCCACCTAAATCTGGTTGCCCAAGACCATGTCCAGACTTTTGAATATCTCCAATGAGGGAGATTCCACAACCTCCCTGGGAAACCTGTCTAAGTGATCAACATGAGCATTGTGCAGTGCTGACCAAAGGTTTTATATAGAGGAGGTAGTGGTTGTTAACATGCTCATGCTTTCTGTGTCTTTTCAGTGAACTCTCCTTGGACTAGGCAGGATTAAAAGTATGACCTGTAATAACACCCTAATAAACTCTGTTTCAGCCACTCTGCTGTGTCCCTTGAGGTGGTGGTGGTCTCCTCACGGAACCCATTGCCACATGCTGAAGAAGAGACCTAATTCTCACTGTACTTATGAAAAAGAGGTTCAAACCTTTCCCCTGGGCAAGGTTACTTTGAGGAATAGAGCCAAAACCCAGCATTTCAGGTTACTCAAGGACAAAAGCACTGTGAAATCTTGCCAGCCGATTAACTCTACAGGAGTGATGCTCACTGGACTCCTACAGAGTTAAAGCCAGCATGGTGTACAGTCCTGCCGATTTAGTAAGTGCTTCACTATCCAAAGGTCCTACTAATCCTCAGAGATCTACACTGCTTTTGGCCAAGCGGTGACAGCATGATAGTTGTCTAACAAGTGCATGGCTCATGAATGGTAATGTTTATCCTTAAAATGGCAAATCTTCTGCTTTGCATCTCCTGGATGCTTTCTGACTCACAAATTTCTGCTGAAAAAGAAGAGTTGCAGAAACAGAAGTATTTGGGAAAAGCCACACCATGAAGTGAATTGGTATGCGAAATGCAGTTCCTGGAACTCCTGGACCGTGGAAGTATCAGCAACAACAGGAAAAATAGCAGAGTTTATTAAGACTCTGCTCAGGTTGCCCACATTAGCTCTCTGTGCAGCGTGTCTGAGGTGTACATGCGGTACAGAAGTTGACTTTTTCTGAACAACACCAGAAGGCAAATCAGCTGCAGTGGCCTGGAGGTCAGATCAGGACAGAGGTACCATCAGCCAGATGAGCAATGTAGAAGTGTCAGCCCATTAAGCTGAAAGAAAAGGACTGTGGAAATTTTTAAGGCTTGATTTCTGTTTCTCTAGCACATGCACTCCCTATTAGTTATAAAATTTGTGCCAGAAAGTGCTACTTCTGAAGATATTCGTGTCTCTGATGGTGGATGAACAGTTAAGAGTTTGAGCTTGAGACTTAATAGATTATTAGGTTCTGCATATTTCTACCAGAACTAGATCATGTTGTGTCTTGTTCCCAAGGCAATATATTTCCAATGAACAGTACCTGAAATTAGAAGTCTGTCACACACTGTGGTGAAACATGCTGTAGCATTTCATGGAGGCAGAGTACAAATCATAAGGTATGAAATCCATGGTTCATCTCATCTATTGTTTTCAATAGTAGCTGCAGAGAAGTAGCTACAAAAAATATATGCTGAAAAAGATAAGAAAGCCTGCTTACTTCCAAAAGACTTGCTATTAATAGCTAACAAACACTGGTTTAAATTATGGGTTTTTATGTCCTTACCCAAAACTTGAATCATTAAGTCAGTGGTGGTGTTAGTCATATAACTGTCCAGTCTCCCTTTGTATCATGCAGCTGCGTATTGCATAGCCTAATTATTCATTGTCTAGAAATAATCAGCAATTGTCCCTTTTTGTTTGATTGAAGGCCTTCTTTATGCCAGGGGGGAATAGTAGTCACCATTTGTCCTACTACATAGCATTTGTTTTTTAACACTTTATTATGTCCCCTCTTGCTTGTTTAATTTCTCCAGGAAATAACACTATACTTCACAATCTCTATTCATGGAGGAGGGCTTTATTTCATCTCCTAATCACTCTCATTATCATTCTTGTAGAAACCCCCACCTCTGTTTCTCTCTGTCCTGCAATTATACTTCCCTTTCTCCTAGTTATTCTGCATACACAGATTACTTTTGACATCAGATGCTCAGTTGTCAATGCACAGCAGTATCCACTCCATTCACTCAGAGTATTTATCAGATATTATGACCATCTGGCTTGCTGGCCAGGCCCTGTGTAAGAGGCAGCAAAAAGTCCCAAAGACAGAGGAACACTATCACCATCCAACTCCTTTAGCCATGCTCTCCCATTAAAACTGAAGTAACTGATTTAAGTCATGTCTGATGCCATATTTCAAATGCAACTCCCTTGGCTGTGCTGCTTGGTATTGGCTGCAGAAAGGCTGTGGTAGCACTGGAGACTTGCCAATAACCCAAATTAGTGTCTGTGGAAGAACCGAGGCATCCACGGCTACCAAGACTGACAGTCACTGGTAATCGGTGTAAATATATCTGGAGATACCCAATCCCCTTAGTTCACTAAAACCAGCAAAATATATTGTGGCTTTACCCTTGTGGGTATTTTGATAGGCAGAAATTTGGCCGTTCTCACAAAACAGTTGGGTACAGGAAGAAGAGCATGGGCATATTTTGTCATTTCCCAGGTTGCCACACCGCTACATGACTCCATACACTTTTCCACACTATTCTTTAATCTTATCGATTCTAGCTTGTAGTCTTTGTAAGAAAAGTTTTATGTGGAACTTTTTCTCAGTGTAGACAGTGGCTGCATTGATGCTTGCTTCCTACAACGTTTTATAGAGGTTTGAATAACAGAATCTGAAGAAAAAAATTGTGTGGACACAGGAAGTTATAAAAATCAAGTGATATGTTTTTCCCCACTTCTTTTCAGTATTAAAAAAAAATTAAAAAAATCTTTGTTTTTAATAGTTCCCTGAAATTTTCTAATAGGCAACAGAAAAAAGGTAAAAATGCTTTTAATTGTTTTTCTGCTGCTCCCATAATGTGTCAAAACAAATGCAAAGTATTTTATTTATGTACCAAAAGCTATGCAAAAATAAGGGTTTTTTGGAGAATGCTTTTCATTTTATTTTAAAATACTCATTGTATGTATTATTTTGGTTTAAGTTTTCATGGTTAACAAAATTAATGAGAACCATGTACATGAAATTATTCATTTCCCATACATTGTCACAAAATGTGGATTTTGATGGAACTTTTGCAGTAAATGTACCAAATTCCCACGGACTGTGACGTCATTTTAATTTTGTTATTTGTAGTCCAGTGTTCAGACCTTAGGTGCTTCTTAAATGAATAGTATTCTGATAGGATATGGAATGGACAGTAAAATTAAATTCAAATCATTCAAACAATTTTGATACTGTTTGGTAATGCAAAATCTTTTCATGATGTATTTTAGGACTGCCTAAGACTGTCTCCCTGTGTTTTCCTGTCTATGATCTTACAAAACAGCTGATTTCTCTCAGAAAGAAACACATTTATTTGTTATTGTAACTGCATATGTTTTAAGATTCACCAGTCATCTATCCTTTAAACATACCAAGTCCTTCATGTGTTAAAAGCGAAAATTTAGTTGAAAAGGACTCAATTCAAGCAAATTTTAAATCTTATTAATGTTCTCATAACCATGCACTTCTGTAGACAGTTCTATTTTCATAACAAATACTTTTGACCTTCAAAAAGCCAAGAAGCACCACAACAAAATCCTTATTTTATATATTGCCTTCCAAAATGAAAACCTATTGAAATATTCTTTATAAAATTAAATACTGTTTAGTAGTCTACCAAAGATCTTTGAATCTTTCTGATGTAAGATCGAAGAGTGGCTAAATGAATATCATTAAATCAATTCATTTTCCCTCAATCATTATGCAGTTTTTTCCATAGTGTCACATATGAAAAGGAGCTTTCTGTACTGTTTTGTGAAATTATGAATTGATTTATTTCTGATTTCTCTTCTTTGAATTTGGCTTTGTGTGATGGTCTCAAAATGGTTTAACAGCACTAAGTATCCTAATATGAAGCACTTACTGGTTTGTGGTTTCATTTTTTCTAATAATGATAATTTCTACTGCCTTGCACCAATGTTCCCTTCTCTCTTGTCTTTAATTATGCTGTAATTAATATTGACAATTCAGTAGAAGTCTGTGCAGGCACAGGAGTCTTCATAGTTTACAGAATTAATGCTGGCCCCAATGCATTAAACAAAATTCTTCCACTGAGTTCAGAAAAGTTGAAATTCAACCCATACATGTAAGAAATTAAGGTGCAGTAGTTTGACCACCTACTAGGTAGATTTTAGTCTGGAGGTTCTTGATGGGCATATCCCCTAGAAAGGCATCTAAACTTGATCTTAAGACTGCCAAGTGACAGAGAAGGCACCACCTCTCAGATTAAGTTATTTTCCTGGTTAATTATCATTAGTCTTACAGTATTGCTATTTATTCCTCATCTGAATATTTCTAGGTTCAAAATCTGCATGTTGAATCTTGGTATTGGCTTTTGGAGATTACTTTTCTTTTGGTTTTGCTATATTAAAGACCTTTTACTACACGAAGTTGTATCCCCAGAGAGATACTTGTGCATCTTACTCATTTATAGCTGTGTCTTTGTAATTTAGAGAAATATTTTCTTGACAGTGTGGTTCACATAGCTTGCCAGATATTATGAACCAACTTATGTAGGGACCACCATTCCAACTTTTCCTTAGATGAGCGTTTAAGTCATAAGGGTCTCACTTGCCCGTGTTACTCCAGTGTTATTTACTATTGCTATTGCCCATGAGTGAAAATGTTTTACTGTGAAAAAAAATAATTAAGAATCCTACAAATCTGGAAGGACCACAGAGAGCAGCTAAAGCAATTTTTCTTTTTAGAAATTGCTTATTAGAAAATAAACCACAAGATAATGCTTTATGGACTCAGGCCTACACCCAGATAAGAACAGCATCAAACCTCTGAAGTGTATCCTTTACTGTAAATTATGAATCATACAATCAAAGAATCATTTAGATTGGAAAAGACCCTTAAGATCATCAAGTCCAACCATTAACCTAATCCTGCCAAGTCCACCACTAAACCATGTTCATAAGCACCACAGCTACACGTCTTTTAAATACCTCCAGGGATGGTGAGTCGACCACTTCCCTGGGCAGCCCGTTCCAATGCTTGACAACCCTTTCGGGGAAGAAATTTTGCCAGATATCCAATCTAAACCTCCCCTGGCACAACTTGAGGCCATTTCCTCTTGTCCTATCACTTGTTACGTGGGAAAAGAGACTGATCCCCCACCTCGCTACAGGTCGTTGTGGAGAGCGATCAGGTCTCCCCTCAGCCTCCTCTTCTCCAGGCTAAATACACCCAGCTCCCTCAGCCGCTCCCCATCAAACTTGTGCTCCAGACCCTTTTCACCACCTTCATTGCCCTTCTCTGGACACGCTCCAGCACCTCAAGGTCTTTCTTGTAGCAAGGGGCCCAAAACTGAACACAGGATTTGAGATGCAGCCTCACCAATGCTGAGTACAGGGGGACAATTCCTTCCCTAGTGCTGCTGTCCACAGTATTTCTGATACAAACCAGAATGCTGTTGGCCTTCTTGGCCACCTGGGCACACTGCTGGCTCATGCTCAGCCAGCTGTCAACCAACATCCCCAGGCCCTTTTCTGCCAGGCAGCTTTCCAGCCACTCTTCCCTAAACCTGTAGCGTTGCATGGGGTTGTTGTGACCCAGGTGCAGGACTCAGCACTTGGCCTTATTGAACCTTATACAGTTGGCCTTGGCCCATCGATCCAGCCTGTCCATGTCCCTCTGTAGGGCCTTCCTACCCTCCAGCAGATCAACACTCCCACCCAACTTGGTGTTTGCAAACTGACTAAGGGTGCACTCAATCCCCTCATCCAGGTCATTGATAAAGATATTAAACAGAACTGGCCCCAGTAATCAGCCCTGGGGAACACCACTTGTGACTCTGGCTGCCAACTGGATTTAACTCCATTCACCACCACTCTTTAGGCCCAACCATCCAGCCAGTTTTTCACCCAGCAAACAGCACACCTGTCCAAGTCATGAGCAGTCAATTTCTCCAGGAGAACGCTGAGGGAAATGGTGCCAAAGGCTTTACTAAAGTCCAGGTAACCAACGCCCACAGCTTTTCCCTCAGTTACCTAGTTTAGTTTATTTTACATATGTTCTTGATTTTTTTAAAGTTTAGCTTCCAGTTTAAATCCATTTCTAAAGTATTTAGTTCAGTGTAAGGACGAGGAGATGACCATTAATATTGATTTAGGATATTGTCCTGGCATGGTAAAGGTACAGATTTTTATTTCTGAATGCCCAACCTGTAGATGAACCAGATTGCTGAGTTTCTTGCAAAGTGTTGTCATCTCCACATCATGATTGCTCCTTCCTCATTATTGTGAAGTGAAGTGAAGGAGCTCATTGTACTTAAAAATCAATTGACTTTAAGCTGAAAGAAGTTTGGGATTGTGAGTGACAGTCTCACAGAGGCTCTCAAATCTGGTATAAGGGAAGAAACAGCCAATTCTTAAACATTTCTGATTAGCTGGTTTAGTTGAGCTGCTTGTTGGGAATCCATTTTTTTGGCCTTTAACGTCAATCATGCGCTATATAGGGAACGTTGTTGTCAAACTAAGGGCTATGAATTTAATTTTTGAGCCGGAGTTTAAAAACTAGTATAATGGTCTTCAGTGGCACCATACAAATCTTGTGGATCAAATCCCCTGTGAAGTAGAAACCCAAATTACATTTTGGAAAATAACTTAAGAAACTACTAACAAACCCTACTATCTTGCTTTCTTTCATATTACCGAACAGATTTGTGCTACTGAATAATTACTACTTGTCAAAACTATTTATTTTGCCCTTTTTTTTCCCCTGTATGTCTAAACCACTATTTTTCTACTTACATCCCCACTGGTAGTTATCACTATGGGGTCCACAGTTCTTGTTCCATTCTCTCTTACTGAAGCATTTGAAATAATGATGATTTCGGAGAGGGAGAGGGCTGTGTTTTGTATCTGACATTTTACTGAAAGGAAAATACAGAAATAGCAAAGTCCTGTTCTCGTACAAGATTTGTTAATCATAAGAAACCAGGTTCTGTCACGTGTATCCATAAATGTAATCATATGGTATATAAATAGAATAGTTTTTAAATAGAATAGCTGTCAAAGTCTTCAGTCAGGCCTCATCAGCAGCTCTTTAAGAGAAAAGGCTGATTGAAAAGGAAAGTCAGTCAGCAGCAATTTAGTATGAGGGCTAATAATCAGCACTTCAGTTTCATTCCTGTTAAGCTAAAGGAAGTTATTTGACATAGATGTCACTAGGAAGGGTACAACATAAATACTGATGTTTTGCAGACCTCACAGAAGCAGAAAAAATGAGATATATGTGTATTATAATGTTATTGCATAATATATCATCCATATGATTACTAAAGGGGTATTTATTCTTTAAAGAAAAGAAAGAGTTCTCTCTCAAGCCCCCTCCCCCAATAAACTGAAATAAAAGAAAGAAGAAAACAATGCCAAAAAAAAGACTGTCTTCAAAATTTGAAGAAAATACTGAAAAAAGACTGATGGTGCAGGCATGTAACAATATGTACATATTCAATGTATTGGTATTAAAAGCTTTGTGTGTGTAATGCAGATTCTAGTGAAGATTCATTGACTTGAATAAGGTAATCAGCAGCTCCTAATAGCAGTTTCAAAAGTTAATCTGCCTACATTTATACTTCTTTAGCTGATTTATCATTTTCAGAGTTAAATTAGGAGCAAGATAAAACAGAAGAGCTATGTTGAGTGACAGTGTCTGAAGACTTCTGCTTACAGAAGCACTGGTTGAGCCCTGTTCAAGAAATAAATTGCAAAGGCCTGGGTAACACCAGTGCCACAAAGTCTTTTGGAAGGACTTTCAGCATTTATCTTCTATAGATGCTGAGAAACTGCAGATCTTCTGGTATGGTTCAGAACTAAAAGCAACTCTGCTGTTATGTCCTAGGGTGAGATATTAGTGTAAAGGTTTTGAGGGGTGATTTCCATCACCAAATGTGTTGGTTCTTCCATCCCAAAGTCCTGAAAGCTAACAGGGGATTTTCCTCTGCCTATCAGAGGGAAAGAAATTATCACATAGTCTTTGAAAATAAGAAGATGTATGTGTACCAAAGATTATTCTGGCACTCAAATTTGGAGGAAAAGACATTTAAAGGTGTGGGGTTTTAAAGAAAATAAATGGAACTTCTTTACATTTCATAGTAAGAGGCTACCAATCTTTCATGAGTTGTTGTTTTTCCCTGTATATGGTAGTATCAGTTGTGAAAAAAAGATCATGCTGTGCCTACATGAAGAGCTTTTTCCATTGACTTTGAAGTAAAGCTATTGGAAGAACTTCCTTGTTCTTAGCATTTGCATGTTTATTGGCATTAAATTTTACTGCATTACAGTAATGAGACCTTCATTTTATACTTTCTTATTAGAAAATACATTATCCTACTTGTAGCATATGAGAGTAAGTATTAAAGTGATGGCAATAAGAGGCATTTATAGCTAGCAAGTTAGTTATTTATTCTAGTTCATCAAGACTGTATCTGACTGCTTCATAGTAGTCTTTTACCAGCCACCAGTAAATTTATAAAGCAAAAAATCTAGGCTTGTTTCAAGATCCTGATGTATATATCTGACAATTTAGGAACAGGCACTCTGCAAAGTTCCATTTAATGGGAATATCCCTAAGAAGGTAGAAGGTTTTTGCTTAGTAATTACTTGTTTCTACTATTCTAAGATTAACAGAACAGACTATTTTAAATATATCAGTACCAGTCATAAGATTCTTTTAATATGCAATACTAGATTCATTAAGAAGGCCTGTAATTCCTGATGAGCTTGAGCATTTAATTTGATGTTCAGAGTATTACATTTTAATAGAAATTTATATTTAATTTATATTTCTTTAATACATATATAATGATATATATCT
>NW_009614697.1:1154-1388 GCF_000690535.1 Cariama cristata | reverse complement strand
TAGGAGTCTCGTCTTTCTTTTGTTGTTCACTTTTTTCAGCTTTTGCTTTGTTAATATTCTGTCCCCTGGGGACATCTTTCCTTATCCCTTGGACTATAATAGTCCTTAAATCCTGCATATGGCCCCTGTCTGCTTCGTTTTGGTTGTTCCAATTAGGTCTTTGCAGGGGCCACTTGGTGTCTGCTACAGGACCTTGCTGATGCTGTTGGTCCCAAATGCGCATCCCCGCTCGCC
>NW_009614697.1:0-816 GCF_000690535.1 Cariama cristata | reverse complement strand
GTGCAGGCGTGATATAGGGGGGGGGGGGGGGGGTGAGGCAGGAGCCTCATCCTCCTCTCGGGGCCTTCTTTTATTCTCTTCTTTTTCTTCCTGTAAGGGAAGACTCTGGTTTCTAATTGTATCCATAGATGTGCATATTCACTTTCTTCCAGACTAAAGGCTTCCTTTGAGTTCACAAATATATTTAGAGCCTGGCACCCCCAATCTTCAGAGGACCCAAAAACTGGCCAATATAGGTGGTCTCCTCTAATCTGTTTTCCATCCCAAACTTCCATACGATAACGTATCATTTTAACTTCATTCTTACCCTTCCTAAAGGGGTAATCATCCCAATGCTTAATCATCAACCCCAACAGGCTATCTGGCGGTATCTGGGATAACCTAACATTAGGCACTACCCCACCCATGGAACCAGAAGACTTGCTCTTCTTCTGTCCCATCTTCCGGAGTGCCCTTACACACACTGACAATTATTCCCCCTCCTTGTGGCCCAGTCCCTCGCGGGAAATGGGAAACGCACTATTAAGGGGTCCGCACTCACTTCGTCCTTGAGCGGATGTCTCACACAGACGCACTCCGGGATAACCAACGCCAACCGACCTGATCACTGGCCTATACTTACTCACCTATACTTTCTCACTCCTGAGTCTTCGTTCGGATCTTCTTGCACAAAGTTTACAGGGTTGACGGCGTTTATTTGCTTTACTGCTCAATATCGGTTTGTCGGTAGAGGCTTTGGAAGGAAGAATCCCAACAGAGGACGCTTCTTCAGCGGGCTGCCTCCCCTGTAGGGTTTTCTGGCCAAATTGCCTCTAT
>NW_009614696.1:0-842 GCF_000690535.1 Cariama cristata | reverse complement strand
AACTTGTAGGACTTTAGACACTCCCTGAATGACCTGAGCCACAAAATGTGGCCCATTGTCTGAGGATAATCCTTTGGGAATCTCGAATCTAGGAATTATTTCTTTTAGCAGCACCTTAATTGCCTTTCTGGTCTGGTTGGAGTGGCAAGGGAAAGCTTCGGGCCACACCAAAAAGGTATCTACTGAACCCGGTATATATTTAAATCTGTTTGCCAGTGCTGTCCTGGGGTTATTCCTCTCTTGACATTTCCTGCCAGTGTTTTTTGTTGAATTCTAGGATTGTTAGTGCAACAGAGATGGCATTTCTTCACGATAACATCCGCTGTAGTTTGCTGCTTTGGTAAATTTCCCGTCCATATTTAATAGGAGTTCCCTGTGAATTCAACAGTCCTCTTTCCTTCCAAATTGCTCTGTGAGCGTGGATCACTCCAAAGGCATATTTAGAATCTGTGTATGCATTAATTCTTTGTTTCCATTCCCCGAGTAATTGGCTTAGCACTCTTGGCACTACCTGTTGCCTCATGTACGTATAATCAAAAGGGTTTATTTCGATTTGGAAGACCTAACGCAGGAGCACTCATTAATCATTCCTTGATATTGTCAAATCCAGTTTTACATTCTGGGGTCCATTCTAGGGGCTCTGCTGGTCCCTTTATGGCTTCATACAAAAGTTTGGCCAAGAGACCAAAATTTGGTATCTACATTCAGCACCAACTCGCCATTCCCAGAAAACCTCTGAGTTCTTTCTTTGACTTTGGGACTGCCATTTTACAGATGGCTTCTCTTTGCTCAATTCCCAGCATCCTCTGACCTTGGGAGATCTCAAAAGCCAGGCAATGTAC
>NW_009614695.1:0-25065 GCF_000690535.1 Cariama cristata | reverse complement strand
ATTATTTAGTCACTTCTCTGCTGGAATCTATGACGTATATTTCCCAATTTGAAATGGAGAGGATGCAATCTGAATTTATCTCCCGATCAAATGCACAGATCATGAGAAGCACCCTGAATAAATCATGAGAGTTTTCCAGATTATATTTTATACTGGCCCAGCTACTGTGTTTATAATGTCTGGTTGCTGTAATCACAGTTCAGTTAGTATTCCTAATAATCTAAAAAAAAAGAGCCATAAAAGTCCTTGGACAGTATAATCCTTTTACCACTCCAAGATAAAACCGTTAAAGTAGTAACTAAGCCAGTTAATATACAAGCCTTTTGTAATAGGACAATCAGTAAAACTAACCTACAAAGTGTAATTTCTTGTTTTAAAGTAAAACATGCTACATCTACTGCATGTCCCATAAAGGATTTTAGCTGACAAATCTTAATCTGACTGTGGGTAAACTGATTGTCTATTATTTTAGCTTGAGGCTGTTTTGCTTTAAAAATCAAATAACGATTTTGAATACAGCAAATCATTTTCTCTGAGAACACAGAGTTCCCACTGACAGTGGCTATTAAAAAGATTTAATGAAATCACTAGGACTTGTTTGAAGCTGGTCTAGGTACATTTTTATACTCAATCTGCACATCAGTATTAATTTTTTAACACAGATGGAGGTTTTATTGGTACCCAAGGAACAAAGTAGAAAAACAGATTACCAGAATTACAAATTACAAGCGGAGTACAAAGTTGATGGAGGTAAGCATGAAATTAGACCTATGAAACACCAGGAAAATTAAAATGAGGTAAATAAATATGTAAATTAAAGGGCTGGTTGAAACCAATTGTGACCAGTTTACCTTCCACCTATGCAAAAATGTATTTCAGTGACAACCACCTGCTTTACCATGTTAAAGGTCTGCCAGTCAAATCATTATAGACCCTCCTTTTGAAGGTTCTACAATGTCTTCATTAAAACTGATTTCACATTTAAATAAGTATTGCATAATTTCTGAGATTTGTCAAAACAAATTTTCAAACATAACATCTAATGTCTGATCCATCTCCAGCTCAGGACTTGTCTTTTTTTTTTTATCACTTTTTTTTTTTTTCCCCCCCCCCCCCCCCCCAGTGAGTTTTCATTGTCTTTCTGTTAAGATAAATTCTCCAAAAATCTCTGAGTAAAAAAAATGTCCTTTGAAAATTTCTAACATTTGTTCTATGTACCAGGCAAAGGTCTTTTGATATGTAAAGGAAGTAGCCTGAAAAGTGCAAACATTGTGTACAAACTAGGTGGTAGATAACATAGGTCACTTGATCAGCAAGTTGTGGCTTAGTGGCAGTAAACAAGTTTAGAGTTTTTGTAGGGGGACAAACTCAAAGCCCATTCATAGCAGACAAAAGCTGTTCACAGATTTAATCCCTACTAAAGTCAGCTGAAACCTAAATACTCTGAATGAGTTTCACTGCTATTTATTTATTGAATCCCAATACATACTATACCTGGGCTCCTCATAAACTTTTTGTAACTTAGCATACTCTAAAATGTAATATTATGTCAATTTTAGAGATGGATAAGTGAGAAGCAAAGTTTAAACTCCAAGTTCTCAGAAGACTGTTAGGTACTTGTATCCCATTCAGGCATCTCCATTCCTCTGATAGAATCGTTGAAAGTTTTAAAAGTTGTTTAAGCTGAAAATTCAAACTATCCTTAGTAGGAATAAGTCTAAATATCTTGGAAGATCCAGATCTAAAGATTTAACTATGTGTTTTCACGAGGAGTAGGAGTATACAATTTTCTTCACATTAAGGTGTCTTCCATTGCCAATTAAAAAATTATTTAAATTAAAGCCTTTCCAGAGGTGTAAAGGAGGATCAAGAGTGATTTCATGCCAGCTAGATATGTTGAATTGCTAACATGTTGAATCATTGATGTGAAAAAAATGACCTTCTAAATCTAAATAAACGGACGTATACCTGGGCACCAGAAGACTGTGTCTGAAGTGAATCTGAGTGACCTCATTTTAACAAGTTTCTATTGGAGGCACTGAGCTAAAGGTGGATGGTGCTTTCTGCCATGGACTAAATGTCAGTTGTACAGGAGTTACCAAGGGTGAAAATAAATATGTCACCACAAGAACAAGAAATATATTGAGGGTGACAAGAAAGACTCTGCTGAAGGTAAGCATCAATAGTACTGTAGGGGACAACTTCCTATGTCCTGGAAAATTTAAAAAGCAAAAGGAGAAAAAATACCAAGTCGTCTCCAAAATGAGTTTTAACTTTGCAATAATAAAAAAAAAAAAAAAGAAAATACTATGGAAGAGAATAACATAAGTAAATAGGAATTGTTGTGCTGTGTTTACATGGAACTTTATGGACAAACACAGCTGCTTGATCCAAAAGTAATTTCCAAAATGTTTTGTAGTAAAGGTGTCCTCTCAGTAGTAGACAAATCAAAATACCCAGGAGGTTCATAAACTACTCATGAAGGACGGGCATAGCACAAACTGTCACCTGTATCACCTACCCAGCTCAAGATGTCAGATATCAAGGCTGTGTATAAGCAAATACATAAAGCTCACACTCACATGATTGTGTCTACTAATACAAGAAGCCAAAGATAGCACCAGTGGGAGCAAAAAATGCCCATGTGGGAAAGATTATGAGGCAGCAGATATCATTGTCCTTAGGAGGAAATGATCTTATGTTTGCAAAAGCTACAGTTTACAACTGCTTACACAAGGTTACGTAAAACAGGAAAAGGGAGAAAAGAAAACAGAAGGAGCTGTAACTACAGGTCGCGTAGACAGCAGGAGCCTACATCAGCAGGTTGCCTGCAGCAGCTGAATAATCCTGGATGTATGTCTGTGATGGTAGAGTCCTGGAAAGCTGGGTTGATGGGCATGATGAAATGATGTGGTGCTTTCTTCCTCCACCTTTCCTGTCTTCCCCTCCTCCAATGCTGTATATGTAATTTGAGAAGTTGTGTCCTTTTTTTAATGAGATCTGAGGAGTAAGGCTGTTTCTGAGAACGTTTTGCCTTGGGTTCATTTTGTCAGTGAGATCTCAGAATCAGCTGTAAAATGAAAACCTCTGCATTTGAGGTGCAACTTCCAGTGTCTTCTCTCACGAGGATTCTCTAATTAATATTGTCTTTAAAAACAAATTACTTTTAAGGATTTAATTAACACAGAGTACTGACATTTTTAGGTTTAAGCTGAACCTGTTTCATCAGTAAATACTTTCATCATTCTTTGTTCTTTCTCTCTTTTTACACTTTCTACTTGACAGTAGAAATGGTTTGCTTTTTCAGTTTAAGACATAAAGAATGTAGCAGGTGATGCTTCAGATGCCCCTCTAAATATTTTTCTATGTAAGGAAAGTAATTCAAATTCTGAGATTAAATACTTTATTTACTTTTAATGAATTTTTGTCTTCTGTGCTAAAGCAGAAGTACCTCCTTCTAGATTCTCCTACCTTTTCAAACTTACTCTTCCATTTCTTTCCTAGTTTTCCAGAAAAAAGCTTTTGGTCTAGCACTGTTAGTCCAAATTCAACAACTCTTAATGGTCATTAAGATTTCAAAGTAGATCAGATCAATCTCTTTGTGTCAAAAGAAGCTGAGTAAGTGTATTTCCATTGTTGCCATGTGGACATTGTGAATCAGCTTTCATTACTCCATTACTCTTAAAAAGAAAAAGGAAAAAAAATTACTTTTACTAGCTTTTTCTCTTTCCAAATTTACCTGTTTTCTCAGAAAGCTCTTCAGTAGGTCATTAGCAACTAGTCAGATTTCTCCTAACAAATATTGCTGCATTTCCATCGGTTATGCTGCTCTCATTTCTAATATCTTCTGTGAGTCAAAGTTGCCATCCATCTCATCACACAGTAGCAAGCACTCCATCATACACTGACACTGTCCTTCTCTTCCCCTGGAAGATTTTCATTCTGAACTGCGACATAGTCGGCCTGCTTTGTCCAGGCTGCGGTGGTCCATTCCTTCCCATGGCTGCCCTCTGTCAGGACACTTTCTTTGTGCCTTTGTATTGCTTTCCATTACACATAAACTGGACATCCATTCTCTTGGTCAGTCTGCTTCTGCTTATTACTTTATCTCTGACCTTTTATTTGACCGTATTTGTTCTGAACCGATGATTGGCATTGTTTAGAGCTTTTTCCCAGACAGTTTTGTTGTCCTTACTATTAAGATGCATTTCTCCAGGCTGAAATCTTTCTCTCAGCAGTCTCTCCAGTCATGTAGGGTCAGACGTCCCACAGCCTGTCCTGTCAATTAACAGAGAATCTTTAAACATTTCCAAATTTACATGTAGATGTTGGAATTTCAATTTCCTTCATTTGCTTTTAGTTCTGGAATAAAAAAGAGCCACAGTATATCTCTCTGAAATCTCATATTGTCATCCATAAGAGCCATCGGACACCCCACATCACTACTCTAGGCATTTTGCCATTTTCGCAGGCAGTACCACCCCATTCACTCCCTTCACCTCGTGTCCCCTACTATTGAAGATCCATTTTAAAAAAACCCGACTTGGTTGCAATGCCTGGGTTCTGTCTATGTGAGTAGTCTCTGTTTGTGACTACTTTTGTTTGTTTGTTCTCGATTACCTCCTGTAAGTCTCCCTAGACTGGCTGGTGCCACTGCATTTTATGAACTGTATGGCTAGGGAGTAAGAAGGCACCATGTTTTTAAATACATGCTGGTTATTTATTAAAACAATTATTTAAGACATCCAGTCTCTCCACTGTGCAAACCAGCCACATGCATGCCAGCAAATTCTCCTTTTGCAATTTCTGGTCCTCCCCTAACTTTCCTTCAGGTGATTGCAATGAGATAAATGACTGAAAAAGTGAAGCATTTCATATGGAGGGTTAGTCCTGCATTCCAATAGCCTTGCTGTTATTAGGAAATCATTCAATTCAGAATTTCATTTTGGTCAGTGTCATCTCATTACAGTTAATCGCATCCCACATTGCTACTAAATCATTCTGTCACTCTTAATTTCAAGCACATCCAAGTGTTGTTATTTAGGATATGTGTGCAGCACAGTGTCAGTGCTGTGTGCCTTTCTCAAGCTAGCTCAGGTACAGGGGAACAGTGCAAATGTCTTAATATAACACTCTGACCCAAGTATGATCCCTAATATATTCATGATGCTCCCATGCAGACTAAGTGTTACGGAAATGGAACAATCAATATTTAGTCTGTAAATCTAGCTGGTTTCTCAGACTTGCAACTCTGTGATTTATCTTCTTTCTGCGTAATTTTATTACATGATGATACTGATGTGGGCTGAGACATTGGGGATAATGTGTAATAGGGTATTTGAGACCATGGTTTCAATCTGAATTTGGGATGAAGGGAACCTGGGAAGCTGCTATGGTATGTTAAGCTGAAAGTCCTAAAGGCAGCAGAGAGGAGAAGGGGTTATAGGCTCTGTCATGCCATGGCCTTCTCCAAGTAGGTCTGCACCTGAGTTCTATTTCTGGCTCAACTGCTAACCTTATACATCACTTTGAACAACACATTTCACCTCTCTGTGAAAGCTATTCTATCCTTGGTCTGTCCTGTCCATTTAAACTGTTAACTATCCAGGATATTATGAATTTATATCATAACTAATGAAATTCAATCTTCAGCCTGACTCTTAGCTGCAGTCTTTTCATTTAAAGCTTGCAGAAGTGAAGTGTACCAACCCCTTGCCATGTATTAACGCACTAACGTTAAAAACAACAATCACAGGTGCACATAACTAACTGTGAAAGCTGCAAATAGAAATTCTATGGTCTGTCTGTACTAAAAGTCAGGAATGTTATTATAAAGTAAGTTATCTTCACATAAATGTGTTTGAACACAGTTACGTTTTTTTCTAAATATTTGTCAAATCTATGCACACTTGGAAAGTGGATTTTAATAATATTTAAGCCTAGCTCACCATGTCACATCTAAGCAGAAGGACACATTTTCTCATGGGAGTAGGAGGTAGCAATCCACAAAACCATATGTGAACAGGTAGTAAATAATAGTCTATGTGGAGCCACAGGATGTCTGTTCTGCACCAGAGAATGCAAAATACTTTCCATCACCCTATGACAAACTTTAAGTTGATAGTACAGCACTGGAAAACACAACCTAGAATGTGTCACAAGATAAGAGCAAGGACTGAGAACAATGCCACTGTTTTCAATCCCTGCAATAGCAGATGTTGCTAAGAAGGGACTTGTGTCTTTATCAACTTTGCCCTGAAAATACCACTTTTCTGCTTTTGCAATTATGAAATTTGAGTCCTGAGCAAAACGAAGAAACAGAAATAATGTATGTTTAAAAGAAGTGTCGTATCTTTCAAATTATTTTTGTAATAACAGCAAAGAGTACAATCCGTCACAGGGAAGATCACTACATAATGAAAAGAAGTACATGATTGTTGACCAAACCATCTTCCCACTTCAATGCCAGTGGAATAATTTCACCACATGCAGTGGTAAATCTAAAAGAGGAGAAGAGCTGAAAGAATCTGAGTTAACAGTGTTCCTGCATCTGGAAATACTGCTTTCTCTGTCATAGCCACCTTGTCCTTACGATTCTGCTTTCTTGCTTGCTTACAGTTTCATAAGTGATTCTGTGAGACTTCTAGTGAATGCTCATAGAGACTGTAATTGGCATCGGATTGTGCTAGTGGACTGCACAACCAGCACTCTCAGCAGTCTTGCCCCTTGACTGGTAAGTCGTGCATTCAGCCACCTTTTTGAGCAATCCTGAGGACCCAAAATCTGCTTTTGCCTCTATGTATACAAAGCCTTATATTGGCTCTGGAAAAGGAGGTGACTGGGAGAAGACCAGCAATGGGGGTACCCTAAGGGTGTCTGTGTCATTGTCCCACTGTTGAATGTTATGTGATTGAGTGTGTTGTCCCACAGGCCTCTTGGTTCCTGTTGCTAGGTAGTAGACATTCGTAGGCAGCTTGCTGCAGTGTCTCTGCGAAGGTGTAGAGGTGAAATACCTGTGGACGTCTTAACTACTGGATGAACAAAACGGTAAACATTTCTGAGGTAAGTTGTTGACATCCATTTCGTTGATACCAATTCCAATAAAAATTGCCATCCTGGCAAAATGCCCAAGAAGATACTCCGTGACCCTTTTAAAGCCAGCAATACTGTCCTCCAGAGCATGATTCAGAGTATGTAGATAGGGAGTGTAACCTTCTCAGATGACTCTAGGAACCTAAAGTTAGGCAGTGAGAATACTCCCTGTTGCATCTGCTTTCTGCTTAACATTAAAGTTTTGAGTGAACTCTGCAAACTCAGGGGTATTTGTCTGAGCTACTATTGCATTGTGGCATAAATATGGTTTTCCTTACTGCCATAGCATTTCTTACTATGTCCTTCCCAGGGGATGCTCTGAGGTTGTGTCCTTTGAGAGTGGTGACCTCTGTGAGGAGAGAACCTATTCCAGGACTGCTCCATGAGTTATTTTGTTGCTGGGCTGTCTAGTTTTCAATCCTGTAGCTTTGCTTCAGTCTGACCAGAAAATTCAGGTTATTACAAACATTGCAAGTCAGTTAGAGTGTGCAGCATGAAAAACACATGTGCATGCCCCAGCATGGCACAGCCGTAAATGTGTGATGTGCTCAGCAGTGTTAGAGCAAAATATTTGTTGCTTAAAAGCAAATAGTGCTGAGCACTCCACTTCTCCTCCTAGATAAACCTCGCAATTTCTCTGATGCTAAATCTTTTGCTCTTACTCTGTCATTAACCCTGGCTGGCCTAATCGGCTCAGGGCACATTTTAACTCTCTTCCAGACAATTCAATCAGTCCAAAGGTAGCTCTTTTCGGGCCCACATTTCTTGCATAACAAAGACACTAAAAAGTGCACTGCAGAGCAACCTTGCCTAGGAGGAAAAGCCTGGACTTGATTTCCATCAGAAAGACTCTGCACAAGTGAATAAACAAACAAATGATACACTGCAAAGTCATGAGATGTAACTGGTGAGGAAGATTTCTCTTGTGTTCCTAGTTTCATTCTGATGAGGAAAACAGAAAACAATGGCAGAAGCAGTGAAGGGGAAGGGAGCTAGAAATGAAAACAGCTCTGCTAAAAGTAATTTGCATTTTTCTACCACTTTTTCTCTAGTGCTTTCTATCTGCTTTAGAAACCTTACCATGCTCCTGTGATGAAAATGATTTAATGTTGTTTTTATGGATGAAAACTGACGTGAAATTGAAGAGAAGCTGAGGGAGGTTGAAATTGCTGAAGGTCACACAGGAAACTGGAAGTATACCAGGAAATTTAGTGAAGAGTCTTTTTTTTTTTCTCGTTCTTTCTGTTACTGGAATTTTTTTTTTTTTTTTTTTTTTTTTTTTTTTTGGTTAGAAATGTGTTAGATTAGATTGTACCTGAACTTGTATGTGGAAAAAAGAAGAACAGTTTTTTTCTTCTCCCTTCTCACTGCTCTACCAAGTGTGTTGGACATATTCCAGTCTTTTGCGTTCCATGGAATAAGTACTAAGTCTCACAGAAGTCCATACGTGACAGCAATCTAGATACCTCATTAACGTTACACATCTTGTATCATACCAGTTTAGTTTAAGTAAGTCTCCTGGGTTAAGTCAAATGACCTTGTATTTGCTGTGGTCAAAATGTTTATATAGGACATATATAGCATAGTATACCTCATGAGAAAGGTTGGGCTAATTTCCTCAGGGTTGCAAGCCTGTGCAAAGTTGGTGGATTTGGATTAGGAGTCAACAGGGTTGTTGATACCCTACATACTATAGCTCTGGATAAAGTTGGCCTGAAAACAGAAATAGAAAGATAAGCTGGTTCACATGCAGCTGGGAGAGAAGAGGTACATAGGTTAAGTGATATTAATCACTGAGCAATTGATTCAGGTTTGGATCTTTCCCAATCCTATGTCTCCATTGTATCTGAGTTGGTTGATTTGACACATGGTCTAAAAATAACCTGCTCTCAAGTTCCAGTTCATGCTATCAGACTCTTGTGAGCAACTGGTGCTGTAGAATAAAATTGCATCTCCTTGATGGCTCGTTGGGGCTATCATATGTTATGATGGAGAGAGTTTTCATGCTTGGTGGGATGATATTATTTTTTCTACTGTGAATTCTTCTTTATGTGGATGAGTTTTATATTTTATGCAAACTCCATGTGACAAATACAAATCACAGGCACTGTAACCAAATACTAGAAATGAGACTTGATACATCCCCTGTTTTCCTATATCTCTGAAAAGATTTTTCTTGCCAGTCCATTAGGAGCTTTAAATGTTTCTCTCTTTTTTTTTTTTTTTTTTTTTTTAATTTGGTTGTGTCTTGTAGAATATTTCACTAAATAAATAAACAAATAAATTGTACAAGTTTTGGACCTAAACTGTATTATAAATGTTGTTCTAAAATGACCATAAATCTTCTTCTTCTGAAGTCTCATCAGAGTATGAAATCTTGGTGCTTAAGAGCTTAAGAGGCATATGAAGAAAATCTGGTTATTTTTATGATCATCTGCTGAATTGCTGAATCTGTCAAATTAGATTACCTTCCATAAGAGTGCACTAGTGAGAAGTCATTTTTATTACCATGTTCCTGATAATGTCACCATTTCAGTTCAACTGGACGACAAAATAAGCATTAATAACATACATGTGTTTCATTAAAGAAAACTGGATCACAAAAGATGTACGGCAAAACCAGACTCATACTTATTTTCATTGTTTCCTTCAGCATAGTGGATAATTTCTTTTTCAGATCAATCCGTGTGTCATGTCTCTCATCTCCTTCCTTGTAAGAAATCATCCTACAGCTTGTCCTCAGGGAGTACTTGACATTTGTGACCAGCGGGTCGAGGGAGGGGATTCTGCCCCTCTGCTCCGCTCTGGTGAGACCCCCCTGCAGTACTGCCTTCAGCTCTGGGGTCCTCAGCACAAGAAGGACACGGACCTGTTGGAGAGAGTCCAGAGGAGGTCACAAAGATGATCTGAGGGCTACAGCACCTCTTCTAGGAAGACAGGTTGAGAGGGTTGGGGTTGTTCAGCCTGGAGAAGAGAAGGCTTCAGGGAGACCTTAGAGCAGTCTTCCAGTACCTAAAGGGGCTGACAAGAAAGCTGGGGAGAGACTTTTTACAAGGGCATATAGTGATAGGGCAAGGGGTAATGGCTTTAAACTGGAAGAGGGAAGATTGAGCTGAAATATTAGGAATAAATTCTCCACTGTGAAGGTGGTGAGGCAGTGGCAGAGGTTGCCCAGAGAAGCTGTGGCTGCCCCATCCCTGGAAGCGTTCAAGGCCAGGTTGGATGGGGCTGTGAGCAACCTGGTGTAGTGGAAGGTGTCTCTGCCCATGGCAGGGGAGTTGGAACTGGATGGGCTTTAAAGTCCCTTCCAACCAAACCATTCTATGATTCCTTTTGCAGAAATTCTCAAATTTATTTGCCTCTATTTTATGCTCATTGACATGTAATTATTTTTTTCCTTGCCTACAAACCCAGTACAATTGAAGAGTTATTTCCTGCCTGTGTGACTGCATTCCTTGTTGGAAGTATGAAGGTGAGAATAAAGACTAATGAAGTCCAGTTTTGACTATTTTTTTTTTTTATTTTTTTTTAATTTTTTTTTTTATTTATGGCACCTGCTAGGGCTTTCATTGGAGCTGAATAACCCATAGAGCCAGTGAGAATGTCTCCCGGGGTTTCAGCTCAGTCTTTACCAAATTGTTGCTCTGCTTTGAGAATTCAAAATTAAATAAAGGACTGATGCTTTTTAAGTCATGCCAGCATACTCTGACATAGGGGAACACTGGAATTACCAGTATTAGACATCCCCCTCTCCTGGAAAATATACTAAGCAAGATAAAGCTGCTTTTGAGGGCTTCTTCCAGTACAGATTTGGGTGATCAGGAGTTCACTTGGTCCTTATATAAAATGGGTTGATCCAGCTCCTAATTTTATCAGTGGTGAGTTTCCATGGACATTCTGGTAAAGATTCTTGCCCTAATAGACTTTTTCTGCATTGTGTTATCTGAGCTTACCTCTTTGTTTTCAGTTCTACATCAGTCTTCACTGGTTTGGTACACACTTCAGCAGTGCAGGGTTGACACCCTCGTGTTAGAAAAGGACTTCATGTTGTTATTCAAAAGCTTGCCTTAGAATGCAGAGATAAACTTCAGTTTAGACCTTACTAGTGGCCTTACGTGAAGACTATGCATAAAGATTCCTATAGGTGATAGGAGAGCCCCACTTTGAAGCTTGAAGTCCTGAGCACAAGATATGTGTCTCATCACCTGAAGATCCTACTGAATCCTACTGAAGGATCAAGAGATTTATTTTGAATAGAAGATGGAATTTCATCTAGCAGGTTTTACAGTAGTGAGAAGTATCCTTTTACTTGGAAATATAAACCTAAATAATCTTGGTGTCTTTTCTGACTGGCTGAGTTTAAGATGCAGTGTTCTTCTTGTTCGTCAATATTAACTGCAGCCAGAAATGAGGAATATGACAGATAATATTACTGTACAAAGCTTCCAAGTAAAGTGCATACAGAGGATAATATGGCCATACAAACTGACTTCATCACAACTAATGTCATTACTCCGAATGCCAAAGCAACAAATAGTGCTTGGCATATTCTGTAGCAATGCCAATATCTTTGACAAAAACTGAATGGAAATATGTACTGGCTTTCCAGTTCCTCGATGAATGACAAAGGTAAAAATGATGTTTTGCCTAGATGACTTGGACATGTTATTTACTATATGTTCCTAGGGTGAAATAAAAAAAAAAAAATGTCCTGGAAAGGAAAGATTTCCAAATTACTTCCTTGCCAGCAAATGAGAGCTTTTGCAAGGCAATGAGACTGTGAAGAAATGCTCATATTATGTGTGAAATATTCCCAAAGCAGGAAAAGAAACTGACTCAGATAAAGCAAACAGCTCTGTCAAATGATACCCAAAGCTACTAACTGTGGTGGAAGCAGAAGTCAGTCCTTTGGCTTTGAAAATAAAGCACAGCTCTCTAATAGCTCCAAATGTTATGATTGGTTAATAGAATGCATTACAATTAGTGTGGTAGTGTACCAGGGTCTTAGTCATTGATCAGGACCTCACTGCATTAAGTCCAGTTGCAAAAAAGGTCGAGGAACTCCTCTTCATCACAGCTAGCTCACAGTGTAGGGCAGGAGAAAACACATGGATGTACAGAGATGGGGCAGCATACACAAAGCAACTGTTCATTGTACCACAGAGAGTTGAAGACTCTTATCCGGAAGGGGTTAGAAGGCATCAGAATTAAGTTATTGGAAAGATATGGACGAATGTAAGAGGGCGAAAGGGCAAAAACACGCAAAGCGAATGGAAGAGACTGGCATCATTGGCCAGTCTGTGATGGGACCTAACACTGCAATACCACCTGAGGAATTTCTATTCAAGAACAAGTCGGGTAAAAGGTGAGAAACTTGGAATGGGATGAAAATAACCTTGCTGGCTGTGATGGAAAATGGAAATTGACAGAGTTGTGTAAAGGGTCTGATTCTGGAAAGAAACAGGCTAAGGAAAAGAATCTTTTTTTCAGCCTTCTTAAAGGCTGAGGGCCTTCAAGGGCCAGAGAAAAGGAGGTTGCAGTGATCAAAGTGTGAGTGGATGATAACTTGCTGAATGATTTACATATGTGATCAGGATTGGAAATGTCAAGGTCTAAAGATGTTGCAGGCAAACACAATTGCAGCTGGATAGAGAAGTTGCAGACATCTGACTGTCACCCAGCTATGAGACTTGATGTGTAGGTGTTGTACTGGATATTGCTGGCTGATGGAGTGGGAGACAAAAGATGCTTTGATTACTCTTTTGTACTCCCAGGCCCCATGCCATGCAGAAAGAATCTGCAAAGCTTACATATTCTGTGGATATAAGGAACAACACATAAAAAGTAGAATGCCCTGATAAAATGCCCTGATTTGTAAGCTGGAGTGACTTATAAGAGAGGAGTAAATCCATTGTAACATTATTTGTTGCTCATGATTGAGGTAACAGGTTTTTATCTTGAATAATATTTATTCAAATACTTATTCAAATGTATTTTAAGCCTGCTGCAAATTAGTAATTTTTACTGGCAATTCATTGCTTTTTTCTTTAAAGCATTTGAGACCTGACTGAAGCATAGAAACAATACAGTTTTGCTGCATGACTCTATGCAATATGAATATAAGTACTGAACATTTTAAGTGAAGGATTGATGGAGAAGCAAAGAGGATTGTGTCTTGAAACTATTTAATCATTCCTGAAGACTGGTTAACGTATATACAGAACATAGGACTTGTTCTTGAATTTCTTACTAACTTGAAAGAGGAACTAAGTCTTTGATCTTGTAATTACACATTGTACACTATTGCTCATAAGAGTAATCTCCATTTATTCCTACGAAAATGTTCTTTAGCATAGTAATGTGTATCCATTTAACTGACTAAGGTCATATCCTAAAATAATACATTCTAGATGGGAGTTCTGCCAGCATTATAACAGAAAGTTCTTTCCTCTGAAGTGGGTACTCTTTAAGTCAGTGGATTTGTTTACTGGAGTACTCTTTATGACACAGGTTGGAGAATCTAGTCCACCACCCATAGTGAAGCTTATGGCTACTTCTCCTAAGGATCTATTTTCCTACTTGTAGGCCAGGAATTTCTCTTATTGCAACTTCTAATCTGCAGACTTGCTGCCTTTGACTACTTGACCATAATGTGTTTTTTTTTTAATTAACAATTAGAATTATTTTAATTGTAACTCAGGTTTGTTCTTTGTGATAAAATTCAAAAGGTTAAATCACAGCTTTGATGTCAGGGCTAAGCTGTGTCTTTGATCTGTAAATAGGGGCAGTAAAACTGAAAGAGCCTCACCTGTGTTTGTGAGTAATTACTGTACATTAATCTGAATTGAAGTCTGAAATTACATTGCTGTATTAGCATATCAAAGGATTTCAGTGCAGGATATTATTTGACTAAGAGTTAACTATTTGAGATGAGCCTGCAGGATGCCAGCAAAGTCATATTGCAAATGTAAGCAAAAAGAAATCCTAACCAGCAAATCTCCCAAAATGTACAATAAAAGGAGAATACTTTGAGTTGGAAAGACAAATGGCAGAATTATTCTGAATCTAATTTTTATGGCACTGGATTTCATGAAAGTTAATAGTTGGGATCTTGAAATATAGTCAATATAAAATCACATTTACAGGGTTTTGGAACAAATTCAGAACATATATATTCAAATTAAAATCTAGGTATACAAGATATATGAATACAAAGATTCTCATTAGGCTACATTGTTTTTTTCCCAGCATAGGTCAAATGAAAATAAAGGATGATGCACCTATATCTCAGTATCTGATGTTTTTCTGCAAGGTAAGATGGTCAATGTTTTGGTACGTATTTCTAATTTGGGTCCATCTTGTCAAATTTCTTGCTTGCTCCAGATGATTATTAGGGCTTTAGAATGTCAAGAAGGCAAGAAGGTTAGAAATTTCACTATCCCATAGTACTCTAACTGGATGTGATTAAAAAACTTGTAGGAAGAGAGAATGCGCGGTTCAAACCACCCCAGGCTGCAGGGGAAACTGAATCTATGTTGCCAGTTCCAGGGTTAGAACTCAAGGAGACCGAGGTGGTGATAATGACCTGAGTCAGTCATGTCTGCAAAAAAAAATGTCCTATTTTTTTGTGGGGTAATGGAATGATGGTCCTTGCCTGAGCCACCAAGCTGGGAGTGGTATATACTGCCAGCAAAGCTTTCCTTTCATCATTTACTGTTGGTGTTGTCAGTTCAGTGTTTAGGGCGTTGTGAAACAGCACGGACCTCTATCTGACTCCTCTATACAAGGAACTGAGGTCTCCACTTGAGATGATGAATTCCATTTCCAGAGCTGAGTGTCTCAAATATAGTGTGGCATTGCTGAGTGTCATGGTACCTGAGAGAGTCTCTTGGAAAATCTGGACCTAAGCTGACACTGTCAGCTATGAAAATTAATCTTATGGTTTCATAAAAATAAAAGTTGCTGGTGACTGAAATCACAACTGTTCTCTAATGTCTTGAACAGAAGAGAAGAAACCTAAAGAAATGTTGAATAAAATCAGCTTGGCATGGAAGAGAATCTATTCCTTTCTGCAGCATGGCTTGTCATCTTTTGAAAATAAATCACCCCCACTATTGAACATTATGGAGAAGCAGTACTGGACTTATATCATTCTGCTGGGTATCATGACAACATATTAGACTAAGTCACAATTTCTGAAAAATAAAAGAAAATTAAATAAAAAGACCTATGCTGCCATGAGAGCTGAGGGAGCTGGCAAACACTATTTCTGAGCCACTCTCTATCATCTTTGAAAGGTCAAGGAGAACAGGAGAGGACAGCTCATCCTGTGATCTGCTATCTGGCGGTGTCTTGCAGGAGGAACTGTAGAGTGGGGCACATGCAGGGCTACCCTATAGAAAAGGGTGGGGATGCATCTAATAGCAGCTGGTGTTCCACAGGAACGATGTTAATTTGCTTCCCACAATGCCATGGTTTCTTTGGGGAATGTGACCTGACCTGAAATTGCACTGTCTTGCACATTGGTGAAGTAGAGGGGTTTGATTTTAGACGGAGTTGCACACTGCTACAGGAATGGACAAGATGACTATACACATTCTTAGCTAGAGTTGGGTAAAAACTGTGTCCCATAACATCCTCATAGATAAGCTCAGGAGGTGTGGGCTAGATGAGTGGACAGTGAGGTGGATTGAGAACCAGCTGAATGGAAGAGCCCAGAGGGTCGTGATCAGTGGTGCAGAGTCTGGTTGGAGGTCTGTAGCTAGTGATTTTCCCCAGGGGTCAGATCTGGGTCTGGTCCAGGTTAGGGGTTGACCTGCTGGAGAGCAGCCCGGCAGAGAAGGAGCTGGGAGTCCTGGTGGACAACAAGTTGACCATGAGCCAGCAATGTGCCTTTGTGGTCAAGAAGGTCAATGGTATCTTGGGGTGCATGAGGAAGAGTGGGGCCAGCAGGTCGAGGGAGGTTCTCCTCCCCTGCTACTCTGCCCTGGTGAGGCCACATCTGGAGTGCTGTGTCCAGTTCTGGGATCCCCAGATCAAGGAAGACAAGGAACTACTGGAAAGAGTCCAGTGGAAGGCAACGAAGAGGATGAGGAAAGGCTGAGGGAAGTGGGTCTGTTCAGCCTGGAGAAGTGAAGACTGAGAGGGGATCTCATCAATGCTTCTAAATCCCTTGAGGGTGGATGTCAAGAGGATGAGGCCAAATTCTTTTCAGTGGTGCCCAGCAACAGGTTAAGAGGCAATGGGCACAAACTGAAACACAGGAAGTTCCATCTGAATGTGGGGACGAACTTCAATGCTTTGAGGGTGACAGAGCATTGGCATAGGCTGCCCAGAGAGGGTGTGGAGTCTCCTTCTCTGGAATTATTCAAAACCCACCCGGACACGTGTCCTGTGCAACTTGATGTAGATGACCCTGCTTTTGCAGGGGGGTTGGACTGGGTGTTCTCCAGAGGTCCCTTCCAACCCTGACCATTCTGTGATTCTGTGACTATATCAATTGTGCTTTGTTTCAAAACTCTGCAAACCTGTCAAATTTAAATAAAAGTTAAAATAAAAAAAGAGAAGAGCCTGATTCACTACTTGAAATGTAGACCATTTTCTTTGTCCTCTGTGAGTTATGACTTCTTGTGCAGGTTATTTGCAGTTCTTTATAAGTCTATAGATTAGACACTTCAAGTTCTTTTTATCAGCTGTCCTGAGAGATCTTACTATGAAGATTCAGAGAAAAAAAAAAAATAAAAAAAAAAAAAAAAAAAAAAAATATCTGAAACCTTCTTCTGGAAGAATAATCAATTTTTCACTTAGACAAACTTTAACTCCTATATACATTATCCATATGCCTGTTGAATACAATTATGTGCCTCAGTTAGATAAAGCTTTGAGTAGTAATATATGGAAAGTGTACATGAAAATCCTGTCCAAACATAATAATCAGAATGTGCTTATCTACTGTGTATAACAAAGTGTCTCCCAGGAAAATGGACTGCTTTTGCATTTTTGGCTCACAGAAGTTTCAATCTAGTAAAATGTGTGTAATTGATCTTCAGTTGATCTTCAGTGGGTTTTAATTCTCCACTCTGCTACCCCAGTTTTATGCTCACATTTCTTTGCTAATGTCAACATATGAAGGAAGCATTAAGAGGGAAGGAGGAATTAACTAGAAGAATTTAAAATTAGAGAAACTGACTTTGCAAAAGAGACACACAAAGTATTTATGGAGCCAATAAAAGTTCAAGAATGGTGAACTGCACACTAGTAAATGGTTCTGCTACTTCAGAGGTTCATTAGTTGAGATGCCAGGGGTGATTACACAAGACGTCAAGCTGTAATACCTTCCCTAGAACTAGAATAACATGGATCCATGATGAATGGAGTAACAGATCTTTTACCTGTTTATTTTTGCTTTTATTGTAGGAGTGCTCATTTAATAATATAGAAGTCTAAATTGACACAGCTATGATAATGTGCAAGATTATCCCCCATTGGATCAATCATTGTAATTATTTTTATACTTAATGAAACTCATTTGCAAGGCAAAATACATGAAATTAAGCCTATTTACCTCAGACATGGAGTAGTCCATGAAAGCATGTGCAGTGATTAACAGAAACTCAGATGTCAAGTGTAAACTAATAAACCACTATTTATGAATCATTATGTCTTTAATTTGAAATATACAAGAGATGTTTCCTTCTTTCCTTAGACAACACTTCCTATCTCACACCAGAGAAATAACCTAAACTCATTAAATACAGAGAAGCCAATGTATCAGCATTGGTTCATGGGCTATCTCATAAAATATTTCTGAAGTCTTATAATTAAGATGATTTTCTTGCATTTTATGTCTCGTAGTTGCTGCCAATATTAATATTTAAAGCAGATGATGTAACTAGAACATGTATGAAAGTTGTGAAGGAGTACCTTGACTCTTTTAAGGCATTTCATATGTATTGACTTCTATAACAATTTACCAGAGTGGATGACTGGCCCAGAGAGGGTGAGCAATTGCACCCTCCTTGGCTAGATCAGTCTATGTGAATGCATAATTTGAGCCAGGATTTTGACTGACTGAGCTCTCATACTCTGTTTCTTAGTTACAAGGATGTTATTAGCTCGCACACAGCTTCACTTTGATCGTATGTAAAAGTATTCTGGTTTTGAGACTGTTCTTTCACACCTTGAAGTACATTTCAGAGCCATGTTTCTGAAACTTTGTGTTAGCATTCTTCATAGAGTCACCAGGTTTTGAAAATGAAATAAAATCTCTTTATGTCTGCTTTTCATCTTTTTCATATAAACCTTTCTTACCTGACTGTTATTGCAGAATGATCTACTTTTGTACGAATGGATCATCTCCCTCAATTTATGCCTTTCAACATTTGCTCCCTCACGTACTCAGTACAGGGTACATTCTTGTCATCATCAACATACTCTGCTATGTCTTTTGTCTTTGCCTTTAAAGACTTTAATAATTTACATCAGCATTGCCTGTTACTTTTTTTATATCAGACCCAAATTTTGTATCTGCAGTCTTTCCTTCTTGTATAATCTAGTAGACTGGTAATATCTCCACTTTTCTTTCTATTCAGAGGAGTATGGGGAAGAACTTTTGGTTAAAATCAGTAAAATCATCTCCTTGTCTTTCAGTTAATCCTTTTTTCCTATTTATTTCGGTGCAGTCTCTGTCAAACGCTATGGTTCCAAAAGCTACAGTAAGATTTCCAAAGTTTCTTCAGCTGAACAGTATTATACAATTCTTTTTCTTCTCAAATGAGAATGAGATGAGAATCTAGATTTCCAGTTTGCCAAAAAATGTATACTTGGCTTTGGTTCAGTTTCAGTCCGGATTGGAATATCTTTTAAATTTCTGAAAAATTAGAAACTTCTTGGATCCTGCAGCTCTTCAGGAAAATTGATTTTTTCATCACAGATTTCTCAGCTTGAACAATTTACAGGAATACCAATGTTAAAGAGTTTCAAGGTCTTCAAGTGCTGGAACAAAGACACCAGCAAGGCAGAAAGAACTCCCTCCACACCCTGTTTTGAACTCAGTGAAAGTCTGTCAAAACCTAGACATGTCAAATGAAATTAAATGTTTCAGGTTCAGCAAATAGGCATGGCTTTTTTTAGATTGTTTAATTGAAAAATGTCTGGAAAACTTTACTCCTTCATCTCAATGACACTTTCTAGTGTTTTTATTTCTTGATATTTTTTGTCATCATTTGTCATAGGTCTTGATTCGGATATTCTAGAATGACAAATTAGAGAATGAGTATCTACTGTGAATACTGAGGAAATAAAGGATTTAAATATACTGTCAGTATTATGAGAGATCAATAAGGACATACAATTGTTGCCAACTTTTTAAAATGGCTGCTTATATAGGATTGACTGAATACTTTGAAACATTTATATGTAAATTCAATGATAATTCAGGGGGAAAAAAAACCCCTGAACCATTCTTCATGATTAAGATATTTGCAGCGAGAGGAAAAAAATCTGAACAGAAATGGCAATGAATAACACATATCAGATAAGAGATCTTGTTGGGGCTTGGCACTAATGCCTGGAAAATAAATTATCTGTGAAATACAGTGTTAATGGAATCATCTTATTTGTCTATTTTTACTTGCAGCAAAATGCTATGTGTAGGAAAACAGCATGAGGTGGCTTTTTTAACTTATTTAAGTAAAGATTATTGTGTATTTTTTTCATTTGTAAAAGCTCTGATTTACATATGTGCATATTAGCTATCACATTAACTCCAAATTGGTTATGAAAAATGAGATCATGTTGTTAGATTTAGTGGCATGTATCATGCAGTTTTATATACAGAGTACTTTTAAAATATGTAGACAGCCAGCAAAATGATACAAACTCCTCCAGTTATTTTCATAACTTGTGACCTATAGATTTTTATTTCTACCAACATAATTAATATTGAAGGTCTAGCATCAGTTTTAGTGCTTGTGCAGACTTTATGCTAAAATTCTACTTAGTTACTTTTAGTTACACTAATTTTGTACTAACCTATGGCAGGGATTTCAGTAGGTGTTTTGGAGTTAAGACTTGCAATTGTGTTAAGCCTGGGAATGAACTCTGTTAAATTTATAAAGATGTTTGTAATTTCAAAGTTTTAATCATGCCTACAACTGAGCTAAATTATGTTATAAATCCCTATACATTATTTTCATAAAAGGATTACTGAACATCGGCTATCTTTTACAGCTGTGTATTTAAAGGGCTATATATTTGAAAGGGATCTTAATTTACTTAGCGTAAAAGCCCAGCAGACTGATACATTAACTGATCCACTCAAATATAGCTATTTTCATAGAATTAGCTTTTGGTCAATATTCTGTTTGCTATCTACATTTTTTAATGTGATCTGAATCCATGCTAATTTAACGTTAAAAGTTGTGGAGGAACCAGAAAAGACAGGATTCCAGAGAGTCTGAGAGTGCATTCTCCATGTCCAGCTAGAAACCTTCTAGAAGGTATCCGCTTTCTCCTACTTTTGGGAAGATTCAGTATCCAAGGCTAGCGAGAAGATGTCCAAAATCTATAAACAAGGAAATTTGATGAAATCTTCTCACAGCTGTTGTGTCCCTCACCTTTCCCTCCACTATCTTCTTGATCATCCTGGCAGTGGAGAGGTAGTCCAAGCAAGATTTTCCTGGACTGGTATTTCCACTGTCTTTCTACTCTAACTTTGCCCTTTCTTACCCACTTCTGCTGAAAAAGGCAGCTTCATGTCAACACATTCTTAGGGCAGCAGAAGTGCCTTTACCTACCGCTCTAAGAAACCTTGAGCTAATGGTGGCCTTCAGAAAGAGTTGTGCAAATGTCAGATGTTCACTTTGAAGCAGTTGTGCTCATCACAGCACATTATAAAATATAAAAATAATTTAACCACTAGGAAGTGCCTTCAGTTTTTGCAGACTGCTGAAGCAGTTAGCTGATGATTCAGAACTCAGCATCATTTGGACTGATTTCCTCATGATAAGAATTCTTTTATTTGCAACTCTTTTAATAAGGCTACTGTGGTACTGATGTAATATTATTTCTAAATAGGAGAGGCAATATTCGAAGGAATTAACTAGAAAAGCAAGTTGATACTATTTTGTGAAGGCAACGATGTGCTTATCAGAATACCTGCAGGCCCCAGACCCTATATCTTTGGGCTTATCAGGCTTTTTTATGTACAAATATATCTGTAACATCTTTAATTTCAGCCTGTAATCTATTTACTTGGAAAAACTAATGCTAAAGCACAGTCTGCTTTGAAAATGTTACTCTGTAAAAATGGCAATGAGAAAGTCAGTTGTCAATAATTTGCATATCAAACACATTCTGTTTTGAAGTAAAAAGATGCTTGTTAGGTTTCTGAAGAGCAACTCTGCAGACACCACCAGAGATCCTGAGAATTACGTTTTTATGCCACTAATGATCCCCAGCAGTAGAGGTCTGTAGGTAGGATTTTGAAATCGTTTTAAGGGTAGGATTGTTACACCTGACTTCAGCTATAGGTTTGCTACCTAGATAGGTCCATAGACTAGTCCATAGTCAAGGAAAGTACTTCCAGATCTGCATACCTATTTTAGCAACTGGTGAAGCATCCTTCAGAAGTGCCCAGGACTTGCTACTGTCTTTTGGAAGAGCTTAGCTCATTGTCTTAGACTTAGTGCTGAACTCTTAAGTAGCTAAAGTTAGGTGAAATTTCGATCTTGGATGATTTATGTGCTCTGAGTCCTTCATGTGAATATAAAGAATGTCTTCCTGATGTATCAGAAGGTACTGGTTTTTGACAGGCAGCTTGCTGAGAAGAATCTCCTGAAGAGAAAAAGGTTGATTCATTATTCAGGTTTATTCAAACTGAGGTCTCACTGCAGAGATCGCCTCTTGCTGTTCTCTCTTATGCTGTGTTTCATCCATGAGAGTAAGGCTAGATCTACTGATAAAAAACACTAAATTTTGTCTAGATTGCCAAATGCTGTTACATAAAATATTGGGCAATATTGGACAAAATATTAGTAAAAATACTTTAGATTTATGAGTGCTAGAGAGGAGGTTCAGTAAAACATAGAGCCATTATAGATATAATTGCTATGTATGGATATCTGGCTAAGTTTAATTACTTCAGTTCAAGAAGAATGCATTTAATCTAAAACATCTGCCAAAGCACACCAACTAACTTTGTTTGTCCAAAACCAATATTAATGCCTCACAGTTTTTATAGGGCAACAATTTTTTTTTTTCCAAAATAACATTTTTTCCTCCCTTTCTTATCAATAATCAGACATATTGTTGCTTCGAAACGAAATCTCCATTTATGACTGACACTGTGTTCCTCAGGTGATACATTCTAATTCATTAATTTAATGTCAGTATTTAATTAAACATTTGTACATATCTTTGATGAGGAATGCTGAGTAAGACAGTCAAAATTTTGATCACTTGCATCCATTTGTCATGGGTGAAGTCAGGACAGACTAAGCACATACATTAATTACTGTGCAATAACAGGATCCATGAGAAGGAGTTTTAGAGTATTTATTGCCTCTGTGATAGAGTGATTATTAATGTGTAGAACAATATACAGTTGCAGAAACACGGTTACCTCTAATTGCCCTTTTCTGGTTTGCTGGAGTGCTGGTTATTGGAGGTCAGGAGGAGCAGGATGCTGAACTTGTCAGCTCTGGCCATGCGAGCTTGGTCCCAGGTGTCCCTGGAGATCCTCCACGGTCAGGCATCCTCAAAGGTAGGGCCATGCCACCATCTCCTTGGGCAAAGGTGGATGGGGTATAGGAGTTGGAGAGCATCTTCTAAATTGTTTGATTTTTACTGGTTGGTGGATGGCCCTGAGGTGTTGTTCATTGATTGGTGTAACGAGTTGCTGGGCAAGTGTTCTTGTACCATTTTAGTTCTCCTATTTCCACCAGTTATGTGTTTGGATTTGGGGTATTTTTAGTCTTTTCCTTAAGAGTTTTTTTTTAGGTTTGAGCTTTGGGATTTTTTTTTAAATAATGGCTGTCTAATTGTGCTTTATCTAACAATAGTTACATCCTTAACATGACAACATTCTGAAAGTCAAACTGCAGGCCTCTAGATCCGTCTAATTACTGGAGTGGTACCAGCTCAGTAGACCAAGACATCTTTCAAAACTTAATTAGCTCTTTTCACATAGACTAACCAATGGTAAGAAGTCTAGCCAGACATGAGAGAATTAGAGATGGACTTTAGGATGAAAGCACTTCCCAAGATCAGGATCTGGATACAGGTCTCAGCTCTGGGATTCATCTCCCACCTCTACCGTAGATTCCCTGGGTAGACTTTGCCAAATCACTTAATCTCCTCCTGACTTTGTCCCTGGTTACTAAATATGCTGCTAAGAAATCTTTATTTCTCCAAGGTTTTCTGTTATCTAAGTATCTTCAGGTGAGTCCATCATGACACTGTACACTGTCTGGCACAATCACTTTTTGGGAGCAGAACGATCTCACTGTAATTCATAAAGAAAGAATACTGGTAACATTCTGTATAAATTCTACATGCATAGACATGCACAATTTGAGAAGAGAGGGATAAACAAGATTTTACTCCTTTCATAAGCTAAAGAACTGCAGTGTCTCTTATCTACAAAGTATTAGGAGGAAAAAAAACCACAGAAACAACAAAAGGCATAATATTATCCTACAGTTCTAGATGTAAGCAACTGTAGCTCCCTCTGTAGAAAGATTTCTCTGCTTTGTTTGTGAAGGGAGTGAGACTATTTGGAATTCTCTGTGGCAATGCACCCAGTGAGGCTGAATGTCAGAATAGATTACTGCAAATGATCTCATCTCCATGTACTGCAAAGTTGGTAAAACTCACACTGTTTGAAAGGAAATACAAAAGGTAAGATTTGATTTCCAGTTCTTCCTTCCTTTTTTCTCTTCACTTTTACTAATCATATACTTTTTACATTGAAATACAATTATTTTTTTTCCTGGAGATAGGCAGTGGAGTAGCAGAGAAAAGGGAAAGGGGGACTAGATTTTTTAAACCTGTGTATATCCTTCTGCTTATACTATGACCAAGTAAAAAGGATAACTTACTCATATATGCCTGTAAGAATTAAGATATTCAGTAGCATTGCTTGTTGTAATCATTCAGAAAGTTGGCTTTATGAGCATGGGTTTGCATTGCTCTAGAAGTGAGCCATACACACTAGGTTATACCTGTAGGAAGCAATGAAAGCAGATGCATGAGTTAAGAAAGCTACATTTAGAACCTTGGGGCTTTATTAATTTACTCATAGAGGGTATTACTTCTACTCCCCTGTACTAGTCATTTAACTATGGCCAGGTCCTTGGTACTTAAGGCCTTCAATTCACTCCTACCCAGTTTCCAAGCTTCCAAAAATTTTTTTCTTAGCTTCTTAACAATCTGGCCCAGTAACAAGTTTAAATTTCTTCAAATATTTTCATGCACAACTCAAGAGATCCTTTTAGCAATCAGGAAATCATAAAATAGCCTTCTGACTACTCTTTCCAACCTTTGTCAGACTTTTCCTGGTTATATTTTTTCCTCAACATAGACTATAGAAATTACCTTTTCTCCAGTCCTTAAATTTCCAGGATGTCAGCTAAGATTGCAGCTATTGGATTTCATAGAATCATAGGATCATTTAGGTTGGAAAAGACCTTTAAGATCATCGAGTCCAGCTGTTAACCTAGCACAGCCAAGTCCAACACTAAACCATGTCCCTAAGCACCACATCTACATGTCTTTTAAATACCTCCAGGGATGGCAACTCAACCACTTCACTGGGCAGCCTGTTCCAATGTTTGACAACCCTTTCAGTGAAGAAATTTTGCCTAATATCCAATCTAAACCTCCCCTGGTGCAACTTGAGGCCATTTCCTCTCATCCTATTGCTGGTTATGGGGGAGAAAAGACAGACACCCACCTCACTGCAACCTCCTTTCA
>NW_009614694.1:6134-36000 GCF_000690535.1 Cariama cristata | reverse complement strand
CCCTTTCCCCTTTCCCCTTTCCCTCGCCGAGGGACGCGGCGACGATGCCGCTGGCGCGGCACCCCGTGCTTTTCTTAGCGAAAAGCGGAACCGAGAACTGGGGGCTGTTTGTGTGGTTTTAGGTAAACTCAAGGTTGACCGTCCGCACATTTTATTTGCAGCTTTTCTCCCTTTTTTTTTTTCCTCATAAACTGAAGAATTAGCTGAGTATGTGTTCTGGTAGACTCCAGAGAAAGGTGTCTGTGGGAGTGGGGTTTGAGTGCTGCTCTGGAAACCTGTGAGGCTACAACTATGAAGTTTAAGGAGTTTTGTTTGTAGTTTACCTGATGGCATGCAGTATTGCGGCTATTCAGGGAGCTCATGTTGCTGAGGTGTCTGACTTGGTTTAGAGGGATAAAAGGATTGCATCCATGATGGTGCTTAAACACAGAAAATACTATGCCTTCCCACTAAGAGTGAATTGTAATATTTCTGTTAGTGAAGAGTTATAGTAGTAATGCAGCTTGAGCTGAAATATATCTTTTAGGTAAAGTGGTCAGAGGTTAGATGCATTTCCATGGGTAGCGAGTACCAGAGGTCCCTCCCTCCCAGCAGGTGCCCTCGAGCGAGGCTGTATGACCATGTTCATCCTCCCTCCATGATCCAGCTGGCAGCCCTGTGCGGGGTGGTTTGGGTCCAGGGAAGGCGCATGCACGCAGGGACCTGGTTCCTCTCCCAAACGGCCTGCATTAATCACACCTCATAGAAAATTTGTCTTTGGGATCTGCAATGTTTCTGTTTTAAGACTCCCTTGTCTTTAGCGTCCTTTGATGAAGATATCTAGCTCCAATCTGGCACTTGTCGTGAGTAAATCACAAAGCACTTGACGTGGGAGTCCTGTATAACGGTTGAACACATGAGGAAAGCTGCATCTCTGAATGCATGTGCATGATGTATGTAGTGTTGGTCTGTCTTCAACAACACACACCTTCCCGTGCTCCTCTTCTTTTCCAGTTTGTTTGGTGGAAAACTGATTTGTCAGATCTTTTTACCACACCTGAAAGGCAAACTGCCTTTGTAATGTAAATAACAAGTATAAAGAGAAAACCTCTTTGTAGCTGTTTGTAGAAGAGTTTTAATGCTACTTCCCCTTCTAAACACTGTACTTTGTTTTGGTTTTTTTCCCAAGTAACCATGTTTTTGCTTTGTCTTTTATGTTTAAAGTGTAGCAGTCTGTAGAAGGATATTGAGGCAGAGAAGTGTCCTGTAATTGTTGTATCAGCTGCACATACCCTGCAGGATAGTGGTGTTCAGGGGTGTTGGCTGCAATCCCTCGCTGTGTCCTGTGTGTGTCAGGAGGAAATCTGGATTTATTCCATTCCTCCACACATGGTCATATCCTTGGGACAGATGCTGAGTGTGCGGTCTGTGTTTTCCAGCAGGTAGCTTGGACAGAATTGATGGGGAAGCCAGGACTGCTGGGATTGTTTGCCTTCCGATATAAACAACATTACCTAACATAACCCAGTAACGAGTGCTGCTGTGGAGAGAAGAAACCCAAGTCTGAACCATTCTTGAGGTGCAAAGAGCTGTCTAGCAATGCTCCTTCTCCTCCCTTTCTCATATGTGGGAGAAACGGTGATTGAGTTCTTTGTGTCAGGCTATAAGGATCAACAAAGTTTTTTCCTTGAGTTTGGTTACTTTTGTCTACTTGGGTACTTAAACAGAAATGCATGCAAAAATTTGCAGATCCACTTAAAATCTTTTCGTCGTAGAGTGTCTCTATAATGTAGGAATTTTACAACCTTTTGTAAGTGTTTTTACTGATAAGAATGAAGATACCCCATATTATAAGCCAATAAAGTTGGGGGGTTTTAAGTGGAAGATACAGAGATGCAGAAATAAACTGACCTGCCCGAGGGCATGCAGTAGTCAGAACAGAAAGGCAAGGTTATAATTCAGAAGTTTTTTGGTTTGGTTTTTCACTGTTGCTGGTAGATCACGTTGCCATTGAGTGTGACTTTTGCCTCTGCACCACTATGCTTTCTCCCCACTTCTTTCCCAACTCCAAAACAGTTGCTTTCAGGTCGTATTCCTTCCATGAATGTTTAGGTACTGGGAATCATACACACAACACAGCAGTGCTGAGCTCAGAAACATTAAATGTAGGGAGAAAAAATGATATGAGCAGTTTTTTAAAAAGAACATAATAAAGTCTGGGTTTTTTGCATCGGTGCTGGAATTAGACCTGATGCTGGGTAAATATCCTAGCTGAAGACATTGCTGGCTAGTGCTCTGCGTTACCATCTGGCTTGTCTACTCTCTTGTAATTGCAAGATCACATCCACATGTTACACTAAAGGAGAAGACTATATAAATGTGAGATGATAAGCTGTTTTGCTCAGTATATCTCTGAATTCGTAAACTTTTTCATTGGAAGTTTAATCTACTTAAAATAGTGTTTTCTAGTCTAGACCTGTGTTCTGTTTCTTCCACAAGTCAAACACCCATTGACTGCAGAGGAAGCTGGGTCCTACTATATCTTGAAAATTTTGCTCTTCAGGTGTAATACTATGTTTCACCTACATTTAGAAGTTGCTGTGAAACAATTACTTAGAAATGTGTATTTGTAATGTGTCTTTTACATTCTTTTTCTGTTATCTATGCAGCTTCTCTGAATCTTATTCCATTATGAAACAGCTATCGGCAGAGACTATTCGTCTCCTTTCCAGTTCTCAGGTGATTACATCAATTGTCAGTGTGGTGAAGGAGCTGATAGAAAATTCCTTGGATGCCAGTGCCACAAATATTGATATTAAACTGGTAAGTTCTCTTTCTTTCTATTGTGAAGAATTGGATGTAAAGTAAGATGCAAGGAAAGTTGTTCCACTGCAAATGTATTTTTTAGGTGGCTTGTATTGTGGTTTGGGGCATGGAAGGATATTAATAGTGTTTATACATATGTATATTAACCTCAAATAAAAATGGTCCAAAATCAAGATTTGATGTAACGTTTTTGAGGCCTCACTGAAACAGTAAGGTGTATTTGTGCTTCTGAGTGTATCTTGGCGGGAAAAACTGTCAACTTCCTTAGTACTTCTTTTCCTACTTACAAATTACTTTTTCTGACTGGTAGCTTGTTTTAAAAGATGTTGGACTCAAGTTTCACTGCTAGACTGACATATTTAATGCTCATTACAAAATACTGTCAGGAAGGTAAAAATGGAAACAATGGAAAACATTGATTTCCATCCTAGATGTTTTTATGATATAAATTACCACATAGTCCTTAATTATAGGGTTATAATTATAGTGGGTTTAGCGGGCATGGTGGCATCGGGTGTACGGTTGGGCTTGATGATCTTCAAGGTCTCTTCCAACCACTATGATTCTATGATTAGCATGGTAAATTCTGGCTACTTCTAACATTTTATTTTTACAAAATGTTAAAAAAAAGTTGGCGTATCACTCAAGGATAGTTTCTGAAAAAAGAAAATATTGCTTATAGTAAAGAACTTGTGCTTTTTTTCCCAAATTGGGTAAAATGGCTAACTGATCAGCTTCTCTTGCTGCCATAAGTATTTCTGGGTTTGCAGTGTTTTGTCAACAACTGCATAGTAGCAGTATCTCCTACTTAGTAAGAAGGCATGTTGTTACAGTCTGTATAAATGAATATATCTAGTATTGCATCCAACTTCCTTTCCTGCAAATAACAGTGAATGCATAAGCTGTTCTTGAATTAAGTGTTAGACAAATGCTCTTAATTAGGAAGGCAGTTCAATTTCTGCTTGTTTCTTTGTCTGTGTCACTGCTGTCTTTTCTGAATGAGTCTCAAGTGTTTTCCATCTGAGTATGGTTTCCTGCAGATGCCAAGGAACATGCTTATTTGGTATTTACCTTAAGTGAGCTGAGGACATTGTCTTCACTGTGATCTGTGATGACCTCCATCTTCTCAATATTTAGACTGCATAGTACCTTGCTTCATGAGTAACTCCAAAGTGAGTAGTGTGTGCACAGTTCTGGGGGCAAGGGTATCAGGATCAGATCCTATGAGCCAACCAATAACTGCAAGAAGCTAATAGAAGGTTTTGGAGACTTCTAAAATCGTTAGAACAAACCTTGGCTCTTTTACCGGCATGCCAATACAGAGCCTGCAGATAGCTGGAGGAGAAAGCCCTCTAATCAGTGTGGGTTTCACAATGCAATAACCAGCTGTTTCCATAGTGAGAGGTCCCAAATTGATTAAAAAGAGCATTTTCAATGACTTCCAGTGCATGGGTCATCTGCACTACTTTTACATTCTTTGTCAGTTCAGCCCAATCCAAATCCCTGTATTTCTAAAACAAACAAACTGGCTTTACACAGGTTGTCAGTGAGTAAACAAGATTTGCTGATTGTTCTTCTGTGGGTACTAGGGGAGAAGAGAAAACCTGCACGTTACATAACTGTATACAGTAATACTGTAAAACAGTGGAAATTTTTTTCTGAGTTTTTTTGTGATAAGAATATTTTTATATCAAAATATTATTTTTATTGCATGAAATTTAAATAAGGTCAACCACATAATAGAGCTCAAGGACCACATCAACTCTGGATTAGTTCAAAAGCGTAATAGAGAATAGAAACTTGGAAATTTCATTTCATAGCTTCATGTTTTTTGGCTGAAAGTTCCAGCATTTTCATTGTTTTAACCTTTTCCAGATGGATTAGGAAGGCTAGCTGATCCATTCAGACTTGTTACCCAGTTTGCCTGAATTTTGAATGCCTTTTTTGGAGACAGACGGACAGGAGTTAACCTGCAGGTGGAATGGTTCTCAGGTCGAAACCTTGGCAGTGGCCAGTTGTAGTAGGAAGCTTTGGCGAGTGTTTTATTGGAGTTTGATCAACCAAGAAGTTAACAAGAATAAGTGATGTTATTGAGCGTCTTTGCACTGGGTATCAACTAGCTTTTACACAATGCTGGGAAAAACATCAGCTGATATTGTAGTTTCAGATAATGTGATATTACTTTAATTACGGTTTAAAGCCAGTCACTTAATTAGAAACTGAACTGTGACCTTTCTATAAGTTGTTGAGTGGTATCTATTTATTAATTTGAACCTCAGCTTTGTTGCTTTTAGAAATACAAACATGGTGGAGCTTGCCGCCTTAGCAGCAGCGTCAACTGCCTCTGTAGCATGGCTGTGTGTTAAGCATGTGTAGAATAATGGTTTTATTCTTGACACGATGTCCCGGCTTCAGGTTAAAGTATGCTAAAAAACATTGATGCAGCAATATAATTAATCGTGTATCAATCAAGAGACTCCACAGGCATCAATCTGTCAGTTTACCTAACTGACCTCTAACAACAGGAATTTATGAGAATAATCTGCACAATCTGACCGAGACCTGTGTATTTAAATTAATAGAGAAGATGAGCAACAGCCTGTGTTAGCAGCTAGAAGAAAGATGGAATTCGAGAAGGACAAATCTTAGCTACAGGTTTGCTACTATTTTATGAAATGAGTGTTGTGAAAGGCAGACGTTTGTTTCTGCACCTTTTTTTCAAATGCATGAAGTGGAAACTTTAATCCTTAGAACCTTCTCAGAGGAAGTTTAGCTTGGGGCTGCACACCTCATTGATCTCATCACCTGAAAACCTAAGTCCTACATCTGTCTGCATGGCATTGCTAAACATTTCTGCCTCTTGTGATTCATTCATCTTGCTAGCGCAAAAGAAAAGTAACCTAGCAAGAAAAGTGGATTATTTGTGCCAGTTTAATAAGCTGAATTGACCATAGAGTTTTCATGAGTAACAGAGCTGTGGCTGAAGCAAAGATGGGACTGTGCAGTTGTGAAAGAGGAGGGAGATGAACCATATGGTTTGGCATTAATGATCTGGTAGAGAAACTTAAACATCTCATGGGATCATGACCTCAGGTAGTATTTAGGTAAGTGTAGCATGGTGGAAGGTGTTGCAGAATTCAGAGTTTAAGCACTGTAGTATTTTAAGTAAAACGTGTGCTAGTAAAAATGGATAATATTAGAAAAAAAAAAAGAGAATCATTCATGTAACACTGATTCAAGTTGAAGCAGATAAATCTCAGTTTTCCTAAGCAGTTAAGTGGTCTGGAAGTAAAAATCAGAATGGAAAATAGGAGTTCATTATAAAATACTCAAACCTTTTATTAGTGCATACAGCAATGGGGTAGAAGGTTTCCCATTTATATCTCCTTATGTGTTTTTATGTTCAGTTGAGGTATATTGCTTGGGTTCTATTTGGCTTCCCATAGGAGGTTGACTCAAATATTAGCAAAAGCATTGTTTTTCACCTGGAGGTAGCTTTAGTGCCATTCCTTAATATGGAAAGTGAAATGTACCCACATTTCTATTGTGTATCAGTTAGTAAAATACGTATAGTTCTGTGACTACCTCAGAGGCTTTTGATGTTTCCTGATGTAGATTATGTATGCATATAGATAATATCTTTAGATACCTACCTTTTGTTTTTAATTGTAATGGGTTTTTTACTTTGAGAAATAACCCTGGGAGTACATTATATTTTTTTCCTAACTGTTTTCAGTATATGCCTAGATGGGACAACAAAGTTAGTTCTGTTTAATCCATCAACTTTCTGTGAGCAGCCATCACATGCTCTGTAAAGCATGAGTGGTGGTAGCTACTCGTTCAAGATGCTCTTTCTAAGCAAAAGCAGTTTTAAAGTCGCCTAGATGTATTACAGACCACAGCACAATTTTCTGTATGTTACATCATAATCTTTTCAAAGAACCAGGCATGCTTCTGTAAAAGAAGTTTAGTTAGTGATCCTGCAGCTATAATTACATTCTCCTCCTGGCTTGTGATTCTTTTAGGTGCGATTTACATGTGCAGATTGTAATGTAGCTGGAAGGAAACATTTATTTGCTACGCCTGTTTGAGATGTTATAGAACCTAAATTTCATCTTTCATTTAGCTATCCTAATTATCTGGGTTTTCAGAGTTTTCCCGTATTTATACTGGTACTTACTGAAGTTGCATATTTAAATTAGATTTCAGTAAAATATGTATTGCATATATGTAAAGGTAAAATACAAAGATTGAACTTTGCTTCCTTGAAAGCTGTTTTTAAAAGAACCTCTAGGAACCTTTACTTCTTTCTGTAAAGTATTGTACCTCTTTACAAGCTTTATTGTTTCTGTCGCTGTTCATGCCTTGCCCACATTAGAATTTCAGCTTCTGTATACTGGGACATGATATAAAGACTGGAAAACTACTGAAGTAGGGAAATCACATAAATCAAGACTGAAATCGAAAACAGTTCTAAGTGAGGGCCCACTGGCTTTAATGGATGCAGGGCTGTATTTGTGATGATTTCAAAAAAACCCAGATAAGTAAGAGAGGTGAGAAGAGGTGAAAAAGTCTTTAGCTTTCCATCTATAGATCTCTTTCTGAGCTGCAAATTTCGTCATAGTTGAAAAAAAATTTGCTTAATTCCTATTTTAATTTTACTGTATTTATATTAATGTGCTGTTTCCGGACCACGAGGCATGAATTACGTTATTTAATTAGAGAAACCATCCCTACTAATCTAACATGTTGTGTTTTTCTATTTTTTCTTTTTTTTGTCTTTTTTTAAACAGAGACTTTTAATGGTTTCTCCAAATAAGCAAAACTCCCACTTCTGTCTGGATGGGTAGAAGCTGTAACCTTAGCTACTTCGAACTTTGTGTCTTAATTCATTTGGTTATTTTAGTGCTCTGTTATGTTTTGTTCTTTTTTTAGGAGAATTATGGGTTTAACAAAATAGAAGTAAGAGACAATGGCAATGGAATCAAGGTTGCTGATGTTCCAGTTATGGCAGTTAAACACTACACCTCAAAAATAAGCTCTTCTGAGGACCTTGAAAGGTTGACAACATACGGTTTCCGTGGGGAAGCTTTGGGATCAATTTGCTGCATATCAGAGGTGAGCAGTTGCTATGTGTCTAGTCTTTTGCGTTGTGATTTTTTGGAGGGGGGGCGGGGCAGGGATGGCACAGTGTTTGTGAAAATTTTATCAGTGCAAAGACTTTAAATTGTTCCAGCAGCCTGCCACGGATATGTTTTCTGAAGAGTTTGTATTGTGTATGCTGCCTTTCTCCTCCCCAGAAGTCATGTCCTATGGTTAGGAAGTAGTGTGGATTTCTTGTTAGTGTCAGTCCTGCATTTCTGTCATACTGGTCACAATAGTGTTGGATTTATTTTCCTCAGGCAGAACAGGTCAGAGACAGATTGCTTAGTGTTTCCTTTTCTTTTGTATCGGGGTGTAAATACATGATTCCTTACACATACATGTGTAGATACATGATTCCTTAGAACACTGGCTTATCCTCTTTAGTGTTATCAGCAGATATAATTTCAAAGAGTATGGCTAAGTTTGCCACTTGAATTAGGGTGAATCAAAATGAGGAACAGATGATGGTGGCCGTGAGAAATCATTGCAGGGAACTGATGGCCCACATAGCTACTGTTCCAGTAACGATTTCTGCCTTGATGTTATCTAGATGATCAGCAGTCATGGGATCTTGCTGGGCTCCGTATTGCTCCTTGACATGTATATGACTGCAGTTGCACAAACTTTGTTGTCTCTGAGTAAACAGGAACCTGCTCCCTGGCCTGTCTGAGTCTGATCCATATGTTTGTGTTAAGAGGACTGACAGTGTGCTGATATTTAGGATTTAACTTGTTGACTGAAAGTAAGTAAGCTTGTTCAAAACCACCTGAAAAGTGTTCGTGCTGTTAAGGGCACAGCATCTACCTGTTACATTGTGCTTTGCCTTTCTGTATTCATTCTGTGCCAAGTTTTGGATTCTTCTTTCCAAGTCTGTCAAGGATTTGATCATGCAAGAAGATTCTGATACCTGTGTCTGATTGGAGCTGTCAAATGTCCAGGTCAGGTGAGATGTTAAGAGTTTGGCTCCTTGCTACCTTGGGCTACACTCACATTGCACTAAGCAGGAGTGGGTTGTGTGTTTGGATGGAGATTTCCAAAGATGCTTTCAAAAGTATTGGTGTTTTGACAGTTGATGACAGACCTCAATCATTGGTTCCTTCTAATGAGTTGTCAGGGCAGAATGCCATCTGTTCTGAGCTTTTAATCAGCTCTATGGTACATTTCATAAGAGATGGGAGGTGGCCTGAGTGTATTAAGTATTTTAATAGGTATTACTTTAGTCCTTGGATCAGTAATTACGTTAATTAAACATTCTTGGTGTTAATTGCATTCTGCCTACCCAAACTGCCCCCTGAAGTTTCAGTTAAGAGGTACTTTACTATTTGCCCTAAAGTAGGTCTGTGATATCGTTTCCAATTAATCAATTACTGTTTTTTCCAGAGGCATGGCTGAACTCGGAATGATTCACATGAGACACTAAAATAAACCAAAATATCCTGAAGCTCTGTATGTGTGATAACCTTTGTCTTTCAGGTAGTTAAAGTGCGGTGGTTCTGTGGTTCAAAATGTTGGTACCTGAACTCAGGGAACTGTAGTCTTATTGAACTTCTGGTTTATGACTGGTCTTGCTAAAGCTGATCTGTGTGTTACCTTAGTAGCTTACAAAACATGCTGCTGCTGATTGCTAGATATATTTGGGTGTGGAAAGATAATATGCTGTTTGTTTGATAGTAGTCGTTACGTTTGTAGAACTTAAGAAGTTGTCATAGTATGCTTTCTCTCATGAGGAATGAAAATGCAAAATTATCAATTGATTTAGTTGTTGTTTTAACCTGTGTTAGAATAGAAGATACAGGAGTGTGTGTTGTAGGTGGTAGGGATTGCTACGCTTTGTGTATTAGTGTGATAGAAATGCATGACTTTTAGTTAAATGGATGGAAAAATGACTGATAATGCAGAATGTTTCTGTGACTGTAAGAAACACCTGTAGAAGAAAAATTTTATAAACTAATTAAGTGTAATTGTGGTGACTAAAATAACGCAGTGGCAAGAGTGGTAGCAAAGCTTATCTAAGCTCATTCTGAACTTTGTGAATCCTTGATTAACATAATTTTTTTTAAATCACTCTTTTCAGGTTTTGATCACAACAAAGACGGCCGCTGATGATTTCAGCACTCAATATGCTTTGGATAGCAATGGGCATATAACTTCTAAAAAGCCTTCCCATCTTGGGCAAGGTACGATATCATTGTTCTGGTGTTGCGCTGTGACAGAGGTGTTTTTATGTTACTCTGAGGCTCTATTTGTTGTTGAAATACCTGTTCTGTGCTTGAAGGCTAAGTATGAAATCTTTGCAACTGTAAACATTTCTTGCCTTATGTCTGTCAACGTGAGAATGTGTTGTTATTGTAAGAAATGATATGTCTTGGAAATTGCATTAGATAGTAATTATAAATAGTTTTTCCTCTGACTCACTTCTTCAAGCTGACAGTAGAAATAAAAGCTATAAAAATTCAATGCCTCAGGTCCAGGCAGACTTACTGTATAAGTATATGAAAGATTTGTTCAGGACCAAAATAATGTTTCCTTAAAGGAGGAAGAGTTGGCCTGCTGCTATATGAAGGAGTTGCTGGAAGCAGCATGGCTGTAGGACCAGGGAAGGTCACAGTTCTTTCCAACCTGCAGGAAGGGTGTGTCGCTAGAAATCCTTCTGCGTGTTTGTGTGAAAGATAAAGGTTGCATTCACCTCAGAGGCAGCCTTGGTGGTTCAGACGTGGTGTTGGTTTGGGGTAACATCTGCTCTGCTTCATGCTTTGTTCAGCTAACGGTGGCTCAGCGAGGACTGTTAAGACCATGCTGTGTCCTTGCATTCACACTCCAGCCAGTGCGTATTCCCAGAAGAGATGTGTTCCTTTATTGTGACAAGGTTGTGCTCCTGAGGAAGCAGTTGCAACTTTACAGAAAAGCTAAGGTTTTCCCGGCTGAGCTGCAGCGGCTGCTTGTCAGTATTGTGCCAACAACCTGCCCCCCAGCTGGCTGCTGTACTCGCACCCCAACGGGGAGCTGACTGCTGACCCGGCTCCATTCCTCCGCAGCACCAGCTAGCTGCAGGGAGCCATTAAACCACAAGAAACTGCTGAGGGCTAGTGAATGGGCAAATACTGAAGAAAGAGCTGAAGCTGAGAAATGGAATTTTAGCTAATTTTAACCAGGGACTCTTTTTAATATTCAGACTGTAGTATTTTCCATGTCAGGAAAGCTTGTGGGTTGCATTGCCTTATCTTTTGTCAGAATTGTTGAATGATTGACTGAATTCTGTGACATAACATTTAATACTTTGCAATGATCTTACGGGCTAGGAATTTATGTGATTGTATTGCTTCATGAATATTCTTCCTCTTGCTATGTACTGTGCCTTGAACAAAGGGGTATCTGGCTCTTCAGGTACTACCCTAAAGCAAATGCTTGTGAAGGACCTCAATGGAGCACAGTATTCCTTTGCCTCCAGATATGTCTGGTTAGATTCTAGTCTGTTAATCATTTTACTAATAAAAGTTAACTTAATATGCACTAAAAGAGTCTTCAGCTTTGTTTAGTGCTGATTCTCACTATTGTCAGTAAGTGCAAAAGAAAACAATGCTGCAATCATAACTGAATAAAGGAGGGGAATCACAGGTCTTGAGGTCTATAGGTATTTTTTGGGGGAGGAGGATGACTGCTGATTTGGTATATTTCTTCTCATGCTAATATAAATCTAATTTAGTGTTACTAGGGTTTATTTCATATGGAGCAGCATACAGACAGGTCTTGTCAAGTAAAAGTGAAGTTTCCTCAATATTCACTCAGTGGTATATTTTCAGTGTAATTTCTAATTATTTTTTGTCACCTGCTTGAAGGTACTACAGTAACAGTCCTAAAGTTGTTTAAGAATCTTCCTGTAAGAAAGCAGTTTTACTCAACAAATAGAAAATGTAAGGAAGAGTTGAAGAAAGTCCAAGATCTACTGACAGCATATGGTATCATAAAACCGGACCTGAGGATAACTTTAACACATGATAAGGTAATAATGAGTTTTTCTCTATCAGCTATCTTAAGGATCAGTTTCTGATGAATTTATGCAGTTCATCTAATACGTACATAAAAATCTTTCATTCCTAGGAAATTTCTTCATCATCTTTCTTCCCTTCATAGGTGTGTATTTATGGTGGTTACAGATTTTGATCCTAAACTTCTAAAACTCAGGCTCAGATCTTTTTGATCTGTTCCAACGGATGCCTGTTTAGATATGACATAGAAATTATTTTACATGCTAGTGGTATAAGAATGATTTTGCATACTAGTGTTTACTAAAGATGTTGATGGTATTCTGCAGAACAGGGTGAGACCTTGGTAGGCCATGGGGCCTGATTAAGTGTTAACCTAAGCCAAATGAGAAAAAAAAAAAAGTTAAAACTTACTTAGTGTCTATCCACAGAGATAGACTGTAGCACGTATCGGTACTTCTTGTACGCTGAGTCTCATAAGAGCTCAACACACAGTGATGGATTTATTTTAAAAGGCTAAAAAATGAAAAACAATTTGCTACATCGATGTAAGTGAAAGTAACATATGTTATAACAACATGCTTTAGTTGAGCTAGTTGTTTTTTGTTTAGACTTGGGGGAACCGATTCAGAGGCTGCTTGGAGGCTATTTTGACTTCACAGCATACTGAACAGTAATTCTACAACAGAGCTACAGAAGTGACACATTGAGCAGTTCTCCTTCACCTGACCCCAGTTTAACGTAGCTGATTTTATTGGCTGTAACTCCTGCTTTTGACACCTCTGAGAGGAAAGCTATGCTAATGAATTTCCAAGTTGCCACAAAGTAGAGAGTGACATCTCGTGGTCAGATCCCTCAGCAATTCTTTTTCTGTTCTAAAATAATTTTGTTTGTTGATCTTGCTATTTGGTCTGTTCATTGAGCAATTTTGATCAGTTACTCTATCAAGCAAACATTCACACTTCAGTTCCTTTTCAGTGGGAATGATGAATGACGCTGTGCTTTCTTGAAATGACAACAGATTGCCCATCCTTTTCTGGAGTTGTATAATATGCTCTGGTTATATTTATGTATGTATTTTTAACTATGAGAGTGTAAGTACTGTAAAAAACAAAAGCCAACCTTGTGGTTACAGATTTAGTATTCCGAAGCTGAGAAAGTGTAACTACTTTCAGTCTTATTCCACTGGGACTACAGAAAGTTTGAAACCAGAGATCTCAGATGTGCACTGTTTAGATTGTGTTAAGCTCCTTGACATATCTAGCAGTGGTTCACAGTATTGGTCTTAAATGTTGGTTAATAAAACTAATTTTGTCTTTTATTGGTGGTTTGTTTTTACACTCTCTGACAAGTTGCAGATTATTTTTTTTATGGTATTTTGATTTTGTTCCCTTTGATTAGACTACTACATATCTTGTTTTTCTCTTCTTCTCTGCTTATTTTAATACAATGGCAATAACGTGCAAGAAGTTGATCACATGTCTTTTTCACAATACTTACTGCAAAAATGGTGTGGAGAGTGACGTGATAGTAGCCATTGCACGCTGTTTCTGCTACTTGTCCTGTTAGCTTCAGAGGTGAATTCTTCAATACGCAATTTGAGTAGGTAAAATAAATTAGTACAAATGCTATCTGCAGTCAGTATCATTTATTGTAATGACAGAGATGGTGCTGGTTTTTTGGCCTCTTCATTTTGCAGTGCTGGCCTTATGTTTTTAGTTTATTTAGGAAAAAAAATAACTAAGAAACTGCTCAAACATTTCAACACGAGAGGTCGCTCAGTAGCTATTGCTGAGCAGGGAAAACTAAAGGCTTAAGAAATCATACAGAAAGTGTAGTCTGTCTCTGTGCAGGTATAAATGCATTAAAATAGTCAGAAAATGTTAAAACTTTGAATGCATGTTCCTGTGTTTCTACTGCTGTTGTCATTCATTGCAAAATAAAAAATTACCTATTGCATCATACCTTTTAAGAAATCTGAAATGCCAGTGTATAACACATCTGTGTTTTTTTCAGCAGGTCTATGTGCATCCCTTTTACCATAATATCACAGAACATGAATACTCATTAGTTCTTTTTCCTTCAGATGCTAAGTATTATTGTCATTAAAATTATTAATTCAGATCAGAAGATGTTTTTCCTATAATGATACTACAGTATATCTGTGCTAGAATAATACTCTACTGAATAGGGTTGTCTGTGGTGTGGGGTGTGGAGTTTTTTTTTTGGTGACTGTTACATTTGTACTAGGAAAAAGAATCAACTTAGAATGGCTTTATTTTTCATGTAGCTCATAGATTATATATTAGTTTAAAAAAAAATTGTATGTCCAATTATTCAGAGGAGTTCCTAGAATCCCAGATTCTTGAGGCTGAGCCAATACTTTCTGTTGCAATGGAAGAAGATACACGTCAGGAGTAAGATCAGGTTCCGAGGCTTAAAGGAGCAAGAAGGTAGCAGAGATGAGATACTATAGAAAGAGACGAGGAAAGATGAGTCAAAAGAGTAGAAAGGGTAGTAAGTGAAAAAAGTGTAAATGAAAGCGTATTTCAAAGAAATCTTCAAAATAAATGACAAAATCAGTACACTTAAAAAAAAACCCACACCAAAAAACAAACCAAACAAAAAAATCCACCAAAACAAAACCAAAAAACAGTCTTTAAAGTCCTGTATTTTATAAGAAATTCAAGGAGAATGGAAGAAAGCATAGCCCTAGCTTTACAGAGGAAGAATGTAATGAGGCTGGAGCTTTCATAGAACTGTCTGAGGTTAGGCATCTGAAGATGGTTGCCTAATGGATTCTAGCAGAAACTTATTTTGGCAAGTCAGGTCTCTTATTCAGCTGTTGAACATATATGTGTTTTTAGGATGCACAATACATTCCATGTTTTATTTCCGCCATGTTTGGTTTTTTCTCTTTAAAGATGTATGTCTTGTGCTTCTGAGTGAAATTTCCAGAAATTTTTCTTGTTGTTATGCCACATTCCATGTCTGTGTTAGTTCGGAAAATATTACCATTAAGTGTCCGATTTCTTTTCTGTGAAGAACCACAATGCTTTTTCTGCCTTTGGGTTGTTTTTAGTAAGTAGAAAATAGATATCCTTTTATCAGTCATCCTAGGGTTCATATACTATGTACTTTCCATCCGTGAATTTCCAAGATAGGAAATACTTGATTGCTCTTTCTGCTCAGAATGTTTTGTTTGCATTAGCAATAAATAATGAATCACTTTGCAGATCAACCCTTGAAGTACTATTGCTATTTTGACAACTTGGATTAGCTAGTGCTCCTTCTTTTTATGAAGGTTTATCCTGCCAAGACATTCTTTGAATACTGATAATGTTGATCCTCTTGCCAGTATGGTTATGTTAGAAAGAGGTATTTTTCTTCTTTCATCACCGTGTTCCTTGAAAGCATATTGAATAATGAGACAGCCAAATGGAAATAATTTACATGAGTATTCAGCAAGTTTATTTAAAGTTAACATTATCTGAAGGCATGCTAAGAACATTCCAAAGTCAGCTACCACTTAAACTACGTCAGACTCTTCAGCCTGAAATGCCACGTTCTAGCCACCTATGAGCTCTGGCTATATTTTACCTGCGGTGGTATAGGGCTCTTCCCTGGAATGACAGTTTTCACACTCTTCACTGTTCAGCACCAGTAGCCCTCGACTCAGTCTTACAAGCCATTGATGTTCAAGAAATGCCTTTGTGTGCGGAAAGGCTGATGATACGGAAAACTTTAGTTCTGTTCTAGTTATCTTTATGCCACAAATGCCAAAATGAGAGAGGACACCCAATAACTATACCTGTTTTAACAACTTTGGATATAATAGGGCTGAACACGTTATGGCAACAGGTGGTTTAGATGGTGCCTATCAGCAGGTTGTACCGTACACAATTGGTCCCATGTCTTATGCAAAGCACAGGTGGGCCAGAAGTAGACTCAATAAACTTTCCAGTTCTTGTTGAGGAAAAATCTGCATAAGGGAATATTTTTTTCCCAGTGTTTTTCATGCATATTTTGAAGCCTTCATCACACACAGTTCTGCCTAGAATTATGTATTGTTTGTTTCTTGAGTGAGTCATGGGTCAGAACTTCTGGATGCAAGAGGTCCATTTTAAAGCTGTTGTTATAACTGTGGATGGTATTCTTCCTCAAACCCCCTCTGTGGTTGTGGTTGCTGTTGACCTAAAGGATGCCAACTTCATTTTCTTTCTTTACCAGAAATCTCCTTTTACTTCCAAAGTTGGATAATCTCAGGCTACTGTCTGTATCCAGTAGTCCAAAACCAGTTTGTTTTCTGTGTCTGAGTACTCTGTAATAAGTGCAGGGTTTTGGAGATGAAGTAAGTGTGTTAGGGTAAATTTACCATTTTTAATAATGGAATTATACTTTGCATTCATTCATTGTGCTTCCAAACTCTGCTGTAGGTGCATGTTGAAAAGAAAACTGCATTGAGCAGAAACAGCAGCACGTAACCTCTTTCTTGAGTTGGAAAGGCTACTCTGTTTAATGTAAGGATGATAAATTAAGTCTCCCTCCCTAATTTGTGTGTCTGAAAATATAAAGAGGAATTATGATTAAAAATTTGCAGTACTCTGCAGCCAGCATGCTTTCATGCTGACCTGGAATATAGCTCAGTCTTTACTTCCATGCGTTTTTCCATGGCTTTGCTGAGAAAGCCAAACAGAGAGTTAATTATGGTATTTTTTGTGCTGAGGACACCTGTCCACTAGGAAATGCGCTGAGACCCTCAACTCAATTTACATCAGCCAGAGAACAGCTGCCAGATGGTAACTACTTTTGGTCACTACCAACCTGGTTGAATTTGAACTGGTGACCTAGAGGTGAAATGCTTTATATCCTATTACTAATTCCTTGAGGTTTCCAGTTTCTCATCCATCACTTTTTTCAAATGACAGCACAGTATATGTCTGAAATCTCAAAACAATTACTGTTTCACATATGCAGTGTGTGTTGCAGAGTCTGAAATGTGCCTTTAGCTCTTGCAAGGCTTTCACACTCACTTTGTACACTTAAAGGTTAGCAGGAAAAGGATGTTTCCAACGCCATCCAGGAGTTTTCCCTCTTCCTTGCCGATGTACTTGGTCACAGTTAGCTATGTTATTTTTGTTAATCACTATTTTACAAAAGGCTTTTAAACCTCCCTTTATTTCTAAGGAATTCACTATGATGATGTACATCCTCTGAATGACAGTTTAGGAGTAGAAACTGTGGATTTTGACAGTAGTTTAATTGTTTGGGAGGTTTGGGGTTTTTTTTCCTTCTGCTATGGAAGTGGAATTTCTCTAAACACCCACAGCTGAACATGTGTGGTTAAAGCAGCCAAAAAACCTTACAACTCTCTATACTCTTTGTAATTCTTGAAAGACTCTGAAGACACGTTGCCAGATGAAGGTCTTTGGCTCCTTGTAATATGTTAGCTCCTCTCCTAACTTACCTTCCAGCTCCCAAATCCAAGCATTTCGCCACTGTGTGATACTCAAGAGATCCTTTTCATTGAGAGAGTGCTCTTGTATCACAAAAGGGAAATCTGAGCAGGAAATATGTCCGAATTTGTAGGATGAACAATGCTGTAGAACATCACTGTCTTTGAACAGATCCCCTTGATAGCTATAGTGTCTGATGCCCATGGGATAGACAGGTACATCAGCTGCATCTGATGAGGGGAAAAATGGTGCCTTGAGTTTCTCTCTTGCATGCCTCCACTGGTAGTTGTCCCACCATTGCTTATGAAATGGATGGGACAGTTGATTCCTCAGGGGCAAGTATAAAACATATGGGAAAATAATTATGGTTCTGTATAGAGTTGCATTATTTTTCTTCAAGCTAAATTGAAAAACTGCTGTGACTTCTATTTTCAAGGGAAGGTTACGCTAGAGCTCTCTTCTAGTAAGATAACTTACGATTCATTTTAAAACAAGACACCAGTTATGGCGTGGAGCTGATAAACAACATCAACACTTTTCAAGGCTGGTATTTTAAAGAATATTGGTCAAGACTTGATCTTGATCTTAGCTGATAGGCTTTCTTCCACTGCAAAGATCATGCCAGCCCTTGCAGCTAGGTGTTTGTGCATCATAAACAAAAGAGGTTATACACATTGTACAAGGTGATGTCTTTTTCTTTCCCTTGGGCTTAATTCAAGCTTTGGATATTGCTGTCTGGCTTTGTTCCTGTTTTTATACTCTCTTAACAGGTAGGCAGCAATGTTTTCAGTTATGTTGGAGCCTGATAAACTATTAGGTTTTAGATCAGGAAAGCTAAGGAACGTACTGGCCCAAAGAGTTAACTATTTGCAGTGAGGTCTCAGATGACAGGGTGACAGGATTTTTTGAAGCATGTAAAACAAAATTAGAGAGACTGTGAAATACAGTTCTCTTTTACAGAGCTAACTCGTGTTACGTTACCAACCTACAGTTCATGTACAGTGCCTGCTGTACTAGACTTGTGCACCCTCAAACTTTATTACCGGATAAACAACGCAATGATTATCACAAAACAAATGAAGAAAATAGATTATTTCTGGGTAGTAAAAGTCCACTTCATTAAGTTACTGCCATCATGTAGTTATAAGGTAAATGGGATGAATCTGTTTAACTTGTAGCATCATAGCTGCACTGAAGTAGCCATGCTCAGCAGCAGCATTCAGTCCCCAGCTCTAATTAAGGTTTTTCTTTTGTCTGTGATTGCAAATCATGGTCGCTGCTGGTAGAAGTTCTTAAAATATGAAGGATAGTTCGGGACAAGGAGTGGCTGCATTTTTTTCCTGTCCTTCCTTGGTGCCTTTGAGGAGACAGATAATGAGCAGCTCTTGTTCTCTGTAGTGCCATATACCAGGGACCCCAGTGGGAAGAGGTTGCATACTCTTTCTCCACTTTCTACACATTTTTTCAAGGAATCCTTCTGGACTATGTGTATGCATCCTAAAACAACAGAGATCCCTGCTCCAGGTGTGCATGTACATTGTCATCCTCCACGAAAGTATGCATATGTCTTAGGTCTGGAGGGAGGTGGAGAAATACATACACACAGACACATACACATGTACTTACCTTCTTTATATATTCAGTGGATTTTGTATACATTATGGCATTTTGTAAGATCTAGATCATGTAATCCCCTTCAATGAAACAAGGAGGGAGGTGGAATATATTTGGCTAGCTCTAGCAAAACCTAAGATGGGCCATATGTAATAATATATCTTTGGGGAGGCTGTTTCTGCAGTGTCATCATACTGACTAGAGTCAGATTCTTCCTTGGCTCATCCTGGACACCCGCTTTATATGACCTAGAAAAAAAATATGGGGGGTGTGTGTGGGTGTGTATTTTTAGCTAAACTAAAGGGTATAAGCAAGGTTAAAAAAATAGGGTACTGCAGGATCTTCATGGAAAGAGCCACATTCTAAAAATACATGAAATTGAACAGGCGTTATTTCTTTGTGGATTTTTTTTTAATGCCTGTTGATACATCTGGAAAGTCTGGAAAAATAATTTTCTTTAAATTACCAGTTATTCCTATGTTGTTGCTTCATAATGTGCAGTCAGGGCTAAAAATGAACATAATCTATTCTGTGTTTATATAGTACAGAAATTTAGGAATTGGCTGGCGTCTTTAGTACATAGGCTTTAATTTAACCTACAGCAGTAGCTAGTTCCTAAAATTTTGTCTGTAGTTTTGAGTATTAGTATCTGATAAATATATGACTACTTAAAAAATACCCCCTGAACTTATTAACAGTATCGACTTTTAGCAAGTTTGCATTTCATAAATTCTCATTTTCCACAGCTTTCTTAAAGCCACCTTACTGAAGTGATCTTTTCACAGTCCTGAGTATCAGCCATTCAGCAGGTCAGGCAGTGTAATAACCTTGCGTTAATCAGCAGCTAAGATTTATATCTGTACCTGTGGCATCACACTAGTATAACCTAAAATGAACAGCATGACGTTTGTGTTAGTCATGTAACAAGTGTCTTTCTCAGTTTGGTCACCTGCATTTAATTTAAAATATATCCAGTAAAGAAGAAGTTGCTTGGCACTTTGTGTTTCCATTTTAAGTAATCAATTTTAAAATAGAAGCAGTACAGGATATGTTTTATAAGAGGAGCTCTAAAGAAGAGGACAAATTCTTTCATCACTCCAAAATGTCTTTGAGGAGATTTACAGCAGGTGTAGAGGAGGGGGGCTGAGAGGCAGCATGCTTTCGGCAGCCCTGGGCTGTCCTTTGCCGCTGCCTGCTGCCAAAGCACAGTGGGGAGTCTCCTTGACAGAGCTGTGGACACCCAGCCCATGGCTCTGCTTGCTCATTTTTCCTTCTCCCCTTTTTGTATTCGCTGCCCTCCCCGACATAAATTGTCTGTTATATTTGAGGGGTTCATGCTGTCTGTAGGATGACTGAGCTGAGATCCAGCACGTGCAAAGGGCTGGTAGGCTGGTTTCTAGGAGGTGACTTATATTCAGGCAGGACTAAAAAGCCCCACTTCACAAATGCTGCAGAGTGTACATGGAGACAGAAAATTAAAAATTTTGGGAATAGTTTTAGGCTCAGCAATCTCAGAGCTTTACAGTTCCACCTGTCCTGTAGGAAGGGAATATCATTTTACAGGAGCACCGTGTTCTTCCATGGAATTCACCCCTCAAGGCTAGCAAATATCCCAGTGGACAGGTGGAATTTTAAGGCTATGTATTGCATTTCTTGAGGTGGGTACATGTGTATTCTTTGCTTGCTCACCATGCTTTCACATAACATTGTGTACCAGAATACTGTGAACTCATCTTGAATTTGTTGGACACCTAGCATCTATTTAAAACATCGATTTTTGAACAGCATGTAACATCAGATTTAAAGTGCAACTTGCTGCATTTTTTCCTGTTGTGTTTGTATGTTGCACATTGAAATATACTCACAAAGCTAACAGTGACGGAAATAGATGTAAAATGGATCTGAGTCTAGTGGTCTCAGTTGCGTAGAAGCAGAAAGCCAACTAAGCAAAATTTTTTGTTGTTCATACACAAGAAAAGTCAGCAGATTCAGAGTTAGATTTGCTACTGTTTCGTATAGGACTTCTCATTAGCGACAGAGAAAATTTCACCTCCTGAAGTAGCTAATACTTTTTGTATATGTAAGTGGACTTGACAGGTAACTTCTGATGCAAGTTGCAGTTCATACTGCCTTGCTGTATTTTAATAAATCTTTGCAATAGTATTGCAAGACATGTAGCTAATAGAGCAGATATCCTTTTATCCATCTAACTTTTGCAAAGTTTTCGTTAGACAAAAAATTGCTTTCCTTATAAATACTTCCTTAGAAACTGCTTTCCTTTCTAAATAGCAGGTTTGTCATAGACCTAGAGTATCCAGATGAGAGCTATGAATGGACACTAGTAGCCTGATTTGTACCAAAACAGCCTATCTCTTGAGTATAAGTACTGTAAGCATTGCAATGCCCACCTTCAAATGTTGACCACTGTGCCAGAGACATGCCATAAACCCTCAATTTATGTGCTTGGTAAAAACACAAAGCCTACTGCTATATGTCTAAGAAGAGAATTAGTATTTTTGTTGATTTATTTTTAACAATTGTTTCAGGTGCAGAAGTCCACATTAGCCATGTAACATCCACAAATACAAGTTTTGTTTGATTTTTCCAATCGGTGTAAGTCTAAATAAGTAATACAATATGAGAAGACATGCCAATAAGTACCATATCGTGTATGTTAACAGTGAAAGTTGTGAATGTAAGAGGGTCAAAGTACAGAATGTTACATATACAGTATATGTGCAGTTGCATATGCATGTTCATAGACATGAGTTGAGTTCAACAAATATAATGTCAAAAATTTGACTCTGTGCCATTTGTTTCAGGCAGTTATTTGGCAGAAGACCAGGGTGTCAGATCACAAAATGGCCTGTATGTCAGTTCTGGGAACAGCCGTTATGGGCAGTATGGTACCTTTTCAACACTGCTGTGAAGATCCTGAGGTGAGTTTAAGCTTCCTTTTCCCAAATCCACTTAAAGCCTGTCAATGACGAGAGCTAAATCAATATTCAAAAAGGATGCTTTGGAAAAAGTGAGTATTATCTCCAGATTGGCATCTGATTAATGTATTTGAGTCTATTACTGTCCTCTCTGTAAAATTAATTGGTTTGGTGATTGAAAATCCACTCCAAGAATCATCTAGTAAGGACTCATGTGGCACTGATCAAATGGCAGTAAAAACAGTTGTGATGACAAATGCAGAATTGCTGATTGCTCAGAGCTGTCTAAGTTGGGATTCCTGGCCCACAGGCAGGTTGTGCTCTGATTAATATGTAAGCATTTATGTCATTCTCATCCTCGTGGCCTCTTAGCCTTATACGCTAAAGAATATCCCCTCAATTTCAGTGACGGGCACCTAAGCAGCAAAAGAAACACATATTTAGAAGGCAAGTTATGCAAAATTTCTACTAAACATATTTTTCAAGGAAATACTAGTTTTCAAAAAATTCAGTGCACTTGGCTTTCTTTGCCCCTGTTGAAATTGACAGTATCATGGGGAATTCCCTCCTTTGTCTAACTTTTTTGAAGAAGTTTGTACTCTGCTTCCATCTTTGTTGGAGACCTTCTTACAAAGGGGAGTCTTGCTACTGCCGGTCCTTCAAAGTTACGTTTTCCTGTATCTTGTAGTAATAAATCTTGACCAGTCACATAGAGGAGATGAATCACTATCTGTAAAGTCACAGTGGCTATTGACCACAACTTACCATGCTGCATTCAGCATGGTAAATTGTGTTTAATAGCATTATTCAGACTTCAGTAAAGTCTGAAAATATATATATATATGTATGTGTATATATGTATTAAAGCTTAATAGCATTATTCAGACTGAAATCTTGAGTTTGTCAGAATGCTTGTAGTATACATATCAGGGAAATGAGAGGAAAAAAGCGAAGTTGCTTCTTGTAGTTTACAAAGTTTCAGTTGCTTATGTGAATAGAACATCCAGAGTCATTCTTACCTGAATGCAGGCTGGATGCGTCCCACAGGGCAAGTGCAGAGGGCTCTGAAGGGAAGACATGGGGGTATTTAGAAGGGAGTAGCTTGAAGGAGGCACTTAGGTTCTCACATTACCTCTCTGCTATATCATGAGGCATCCATATTCCTTGAATAGAAGTTGGGGAACATTCCATATCTCTCTCTCTCTCTAAATAGTGTGTAAAATACCATGTGCATCATTTATATGTGTATAAGTGATCCGTGTATATTGCTCATGCACAAAACTATGTTCAGAAACCACGGATGTTTCTAAGTGGCCAAACGCTATGAAATGACAGCATTAAGGTTGCCTGCGTAACCCTTTCTTTCTCCCTTGTGTGCAGGTATTGGGAAAGGTATTTAATGACAAGACACATACTGCTTTTTTACTTCCCGTTATGTCCATGCCTCATTCAGTACACAGACTAGAGGGCAGCTGTTTAATTCTTTTCCTTTCCTACTTGTTGAGTGTGTAGCTTCATACTTCTTCGCTGCAGTCTACTCTGAAGACAAAACTAATCTGGCTATAAACAACTTTCTGTAAGCTGTACCTTACTAATGGCAGAGCTAAAACTTCTGTAACAGGTGATCCAGGGGGTTTTAAAGACTGGCCTCCTTGATCTAATTGAAAAGCAAAAATTCTGTAATATTTTCCAGTGTCTGTAATTTTGTCTTTATACTTCATATACTTTGGTATATGAAAATTCTAGTAATTAAGACTAGTTATAGAAGTTGTTGCTAACTTCTAATGAGCATACTGATATTCTATGTGGCTTTAAATAGTAACAGCAGTCAGCCATTTCTAAATCTGGCAACTTCTTAAATGAGTTATTTAGAGACTTTCAGTTTTGCTTTAATGTTGTCTGTATATAAAAATAATGTTTGACCTGAAAGACTTGTGAAAATATTTGGGAATTAAAAAAGGAGCTTGAAGCATAGAGGAGGAACGTTCAGGGAGGATGTGCTAAAGTTGCAGAATAAAATCTAGAAGTGTTGCATGTTGTTTTCTGATAATCATCCAACAGATATTTGACACCTCTTTAACTTGACCAGTGGTGTTTGGTTATGTGCGACGCTGCTGACCAGAACACTCCAGCTTTAGCACAGAATGCTTATTACGAGGTCAAGAGGGAATAAGGGAGCACATGAGCAGATAGCTGGTGTGACGTAGATGAATGGGAAGGATAGGCCAAATCCCAGGGATTTTAAATTCCTTTTCAAATGCATGATAATTTGGATTTTAGTAAATACAAGCGGTTCTGCCAAAAGCAAAGCTAATGAGGTCTGATTTCTGTGTTCAGTGATCCACCCTGCTACCAGAACATTCTCCAAACTTTCCCATATCCCCAAAATCTCCGTTCTCGTGATGCCCCGGTGTTCCTTCACCTATTAGTTTGGGCAGGTGGCAGTGGGGCGATGCGTGGGGCAGTATGCATGCTGGTTGGCACATCAGTTCTTACATACTGATGTATCCTTGCTTTAGACACGTTGCAATTGCCTTTTCCTCAGTAAGGTCATTATCTTGAGGCTCTCCTCTCCAAACAGCTGTCAGTTATCACAGAAATTGTGGAAATATAATATCTTTGGGATTTCTGTTTCTTCATTGGATTGAATTGAAATCAATCCAACAGTTTCAAAGTTGCTTGGTGGGGCAGAGGGGGAGGTGGTGGGACAGGCAGCACAAGTCAGCAGCCTCATTTTGACCTAAAAAAACCCCTAAGCCAAAGTATCTCAACAGCAAAATCTTAAAACTTGGAGTTAATGTTAGGTACTCGAATCGAGTGATTTTTTTCCAAGGCTCCTTGGCAGTGCTGTGTGCTCACAGGTTCTGCTGTGGTCTGTCAATTGTGGGTGCTCAGCACTCTTGAGTCAGATGATTTGGATACAGGTGGCGTAGGTAAACTTAGGTGCCCTGAATAGATGCCCTATGACAGGCTATTTAAGGTGCCTTGCCTGTACAAAGGGAGGGATTGCGCATTTTGGGCTTTCCCCGTAGGGGTAACTCACTCCTGCCTTTACCAGGTTGGGCAGCAGTGCATGCCTTTAGCTTGTACAGGGGTTAAGTTGGCAACCCTACAATCTGCAAGCCTAAAGCTGGCTGGCGTTGTTCTCTGCAGCCCTCAGCTGCAGACAGCAGCCTGGTGCAACTGGCAGTCCAAATGGGAAACTTCTCAATAAATTGATCAAGGAAAATTGATACAAACCCATCCTTCTCAACATCTTTTCTTTCTTTCTTTCTTTCTTTCTTTCTTTTAAGTGCTTTTATTCTTTTGTATCATAGCTTTCAAGAAGCAGTGCATGTATTTGAATGACTTTGACTTCTGTACAATTTCATTTTAATATCTCACCTCTAAAAAAACCTTTTTGGGGTCCTCTTTAAAAGACTTTTGCACTGTATTTGTTTTATCATTGCAGATAAAGCTTTCTGGATTTCTCCCAAAAGCTGGGTCAGACAGTTCTTTGACAAGCCTTTCAAGTTCAGAACGGAGTTTTGTTTTTATAAATAATCGTCCAGTTCATCAGAAGGAAATATTGAAGGTAACATCCTCTAGCTTTTTATTGAAGGAACAGAAATGTGATTTCTTTGAGGACAGACACACCTATGCAATCTACAACCTTTTTCCCTCATAAAATAACTAGGGTATTACAGGTGAAGATACTAGCATTTACAACAGAAACTTCTTCCACAAGTCTGATGCTCCTGGTGCCTCAGTTCTATTCTATCTGCTGCAGTCACTTACGACCACAGAGCTGGAGGTTATGTTTATGACTGTTTTAAAAAAAATAAAAGTAATTTCAGATCGTCTATATGAGAGACCAGAATAGTTGATTCTTTCTTTGTATTAGTCTGCAGAAATACACCTGTGTAGTTTTCCATGAGGGAACGTCATATAGTTTCTTGCAAGAGAATTCTTCTGAAAATAAAGTTTTGATGTTGTCCGCTTCTTGCTCTGGGCTTATCAAGCGAATACACATACTTTCCCTTTAAATTTGTGTGTGCATTGGATAAAAATGAAAGTGATAGTGCAGCAGCATTGGCTACGGCTAGGCATTGTGTAGGCAGAATTTGATACTCTTGGGTTTCTCACACTACTGAACCTTGCAGCACCTCACTTGAAGCAGCCTTGCTGTCCTAATCCTTGCCCTCCCCAGAAAAGAAAATCATGTTCATGCTAAAGTGCACATGTAGGTTTTAAAGTGGAAACAATGAAGTAGTTTTCAGTTGGCAAGCAAAGCTTTGTAGATGTAAACCCTGAACTTGTGTTGTTGTGTTAAGTGCCAAATAAAGCTAGTCCATCTCTGTGCAGTATTTGATGTGTTTGGTTCTTCCGGGAGTTCAAAGCTCAGCTTGAGTCTCATGACAGAGACAGCTTTTTAACCATAACACAGAGGCCTAGATTGAAGGTGGGATTCAGAGTACTATCATACAAAGTAAAAATACATTGCCCTTCATTTAGGGCTGTTCTTGTAGTAGTGTAAGCGATAGTCTTCTACTGCCTTTTTTTTTTTTTTTGGCCAAGTGAGGATCACAATACATCTGTAAGAATATATTTTGATAGGTTTGGAAAACAAGCTATACATTACTTTTATCTCCATGCTGTGCATGGGGAAGAAGTGCTGGTGGACCTCTTATTACTACAGTTCAGTGCCAGCTGAGGACAGACTGTGGGAATATTAAGGTTAAAATATCTTGAAAATATTTAAATAAGTTTACTGTTATTTAAAAAAATTTAAGAATTAAAAATTAATTTAAAAATATTTTAATCTGCAGCAGCTCTTAATTTTTTACACTTTCAATTTTTTTTTTCTTTTCTGCAGTATGTATGTCTGTTGAAGGATCCCTGGTACTAGAGGGAAATGCAAGGATCTTTATTTAATCCTTCTAGTTAACAAGACCAAAATTCTGAAACAACTAATTTTTAGTCTTTTGGAAGAGTTTTCGGGAGGATTATAGAGAAGATAGTAAGGGCAAGCAGAGTTTGAGAAAAGCTGTGAATTTATAATTGGGTTAATAAAAGGAACAAATGAATCCTGTTCTGGGAAAAGGGCAGGTCTGTGGTGCAAGTGCTACTTTCTCAAACAGACTTTAGTTTGGCTGAAAGAGAGAGCAGTATAGTTGCATGCTATATAAGTAGATTTTCTTTGAAAAACAAACAACTAATAGTATTTGTGTTCATTGAGGAAGTAAGTATTGGAGTTGCAGTCCAATTTGGGCATATCATTTCTTTTCTTCCGAGTATGATCAATACATTCATTCAGAAGGTCAAAGTAGCTACCATTAGTGTCTTGGAATTGGTTCCTTTTTTTAGAATTGGGGTTTTTTTTGTTGTTGGTTTGTGGGGTGGTTTTGTTGTTATATTTAGCTGTGAAGATGTGGAAACCACCAATAACTGCCCTTTTGGTGATTATTCCAACATACATGTATACCCATGAGGACCTTTTTAACATTCCTTTAACTTCAAAAAAAAAACCCCAACAAACCAGTTATGCTTTTATAATGTCATATTTTGTTTCTGTGCCTTTGTGTCTATTTTATTGCCTTTACTGACATCTCTCTATTAAATCAATCTGTAGTTAATTCGACAGTACTACAGTCTGGTGATGCACAAGGACTGTACTCGTTTATATCCTGTGTTCTTTTTGAATATTACTGTACCTGCCTCTGCTGTGGATGTGAATTTAACACCTGATAAAAGTCAAGTTTTACTGCATTATAAGGTAACTAAGGTTTTAATCTGTTTTTGAGTTGTTAACCTTTCCTTATATAAACATCATAAGGGCTTCTGAGACCTCTGAAATGTTTGAAGGTACACAGTGCCACTGATTCTGAGATGTATTTTTGTTTTGTTACATGGTAGCTTACCTTTATCACAGGACTGTTTTGTTTGAGAAGTATTGAACAAGCTAAGTGGAGGATTATTCAAAATTAATTTCCCAGTTGATTTCAAAGATCATTTTTTACACTGTCAGGTGTATGTGTCTATCACTTTATTTTCAGATGGCTTTATAATGAGAGAAGCTAAATGGAATTACGATGTGTGTCCCTACATCAATCTCATGCTTAACTTCATAATTACACTAAATAATCACTTTTTAAACACCATGTACATTAAGGTGAGGGTGCGGGGGGGAGTTGAATTCTGATCAAAGCAATATTTTGCCATTATGTGTATAGATTATTGTTGAACATCATTTAAGTTTCAGTATATCCTGTTCATACTATCAAGACCTGAAATTCAGACCATATATGTCTGTGTTTTAGAGGCTGTGTAGTGATAAATTTCCATAAAGTTACTTTCACTTATTAGCACTTTGTATGAAAAGGTGCCACATAAATTAGAGTGACTACATAGGTAAGGTGGTTATTCAGAGTGGTTGTAGGTAGTTATACCAGTATGTTAATCCTCTTCTTCACTGAAAGTTTTTGTATTTGTCTATGTTAATCTTGTAAATATACTGACTGTTAAGTGTCACTTGTATGAAAATTAGCACAGCATTCTCACATTTGGTCTAGTTTAAAACTTTCCTTTGGCATTAGAAAAAGGGTTGTGTTTTTTTTGTTTGGTTGGTTTTTTTTTTAGTTTGTGGAGTTTTTTCTTTTTTTTTCTTTTTCATTTCCATCATTTGGTGCGAGGCTGTCTTGGAAGCATGCACCATGAAAGTACCTACACAAACACGCTTACATGAAATGGGATGTTGTTGGAGCATCTGTCTTGACTATAAGCTTCTAACTCCATATTAGGTGGGAATAGCTTTACCTGATACTGGTTTAAGCAGTCAGTACCCCGTTACAAAGCAAGCAATTAATTGGTTTTGTGATATCAGAGTAAACCAGTGAAGCAGAATACCTATCATGAAATATTTGAGGCTAAGGGTCCAGTTCAGAGTCTTTTTGAGCATGTGTGAGCAACTGAAATGCAATAATCTATCCACATTTCTCTGTAAAATATTCTCGATAAGATCACTTTGCTTATTGTTCTATATTCTCAATATCTATCAGTTACATTTTCAGGTGTGCTTATGTGTGTGGCTTTTCTGTTTTTCTTACCGCCCCCCCCCAGGAATCTGTATTACTTGCTGTTGAAAATGTGTTGAAATCACTGTATGGGCCACTACCTGCTACAGTCCCTGGTGAAAGTAATAAAACAGATGTTACCTCAGAAGACATGTTTGTTCATAGAACAGAACAAACAGATGTGGTTGTTAATGAAATGAGACCATCTGGAAACGATGATCTACATGCTCATACTTCATTCCTTTCATTCAGCAGTGATGTGCAAAACTGTCAAGCAGGGAAAAACACAGAGATCTGCTTAAATCATCAGACGTTTTGTGGTGATAATGTACATAGTTGCCTGGACAAAAAAGAGGTTTCTAAGAGTGATGTCTTTCCAGACAGTTCCTTAAATTTATTGTGTGAGGAAGAACAGAATATAACTGATATTCAAAGTAATGGTGTTCCTGTGGACCCCAAGTCTAAAAAAGCTGATGAGCATCTTTTGAGTTCTGATAATATTGACAAAATAGAAAAAAATGAAGAAGCCTTAGTCCCTAAAGACTTACCTGAGATCTCTGCTGATAACTGGAGTATGGGAAGTGGATTTAAAAACCGTCTAGGAGACAACCTGGAACCTGTTAAGATTTTGATTCCTGAAGCTGGAGGAACAATTAGTAAGCAAAATGAACATAATGGTGAACACAGCAATGATCCACAAATCTCAAATCAAAGCATAAAGAAAAGAAATGTGATAACTGATAAATTTGGACATGTGACAGCTTATGACTTAATTAGTAGTAGAATAATAAGGAAACCAAAGTCTGCAATTGGATTTTTCACTCAAGAATGTCGTCCAAAATTGATAACTGATAATCCAAAGACCAGCATGGAGG
>NW_009614694.1:0-6103 GCF_000690535.1 Cariama cristata | reverse complement strand
GCTGAAAATTGAAGAGCAGTGGAAGAATTTGAATGAAGAAGAAAAAAAGAAGTAAGTTTTCAGGCTGTGACTTGCTTCTGAATCTGGTAGTTACCAGTGAGTCACTGTAGTGAATTAGAAAAATTGTAACTTCCCAGTTATTTATGAAAAAATAGACCAGAAAATTACTTTTGGCTTTTCAAGATCGGCATGAGTATTGTGAGTTGTCATCTTTTGCTGTGTGTGGAGACGTGCACTGCTGATTTGAGTTACTTGTTTTGCCACTGTGCCATGCAGCAGTTAGGTAGGGACAGTTTTATCGAATTGTTGTTTAGAGATAATGGGCAAGAAAATGTGCTGGTTTAATCCTGCAAACTTCTGGTTTTTAAGGGCTGCCTGTATGTTGTCAGTCCCGATACACTGTCAATGAAAACCAGCACGGTGATGGATGAGGCACCGTATAGTTCCTCCAAGAGCTTTTCCAACAAACAGTTCTTTTTTTATTACTACAAAGTGAGAAGTCTTTTTCAGGATCTTTAGTACTTGGACATTTGGTAAACTCTTTTCCTCTAAATTTAGTACCTATCCCAACCCAGGCTACCTCAGAATTGTATTTATAAAACCCAATCAAATGACACAAGGAATTTCTTTTTCCCCTAAACAGCTATTCCAATGCTGGTTCAGAGAGTACAGTATAGTTTGAATTTTAGTCTGTTTCAATTCAAACCAAATCTTTTTTTCGAATAAATCTGTATAGCTAAATTCCGTATTTTTCTAAAATGAATTGTCACTGAATTTTTGAAATCCATCTGCAAATAAGGGAAATATTTTAACCTAATTTGAGGTGGAGGTTGGATTAGTTATAATATAAGGTATATGTTGTCCTTTATGTGGAACTTATATTATGGTAAAATATGAATTAGAGTAACAGATTTGGAGACATTCTAAGACAGTTTAAAAAAAAAAAAGACACACCAAACCTTCCACATCTTGTTTGTAATTTTATAAAATGTAAAACACTCTAGGGCAGCACACAAATGAGGAAAATAAAAGTAGTTCTTCAATAGTTTTACATGTAATGGTTTGAATGCTTATTGTGATTTGTAGCAGAAAGTTTGGGAAATGAAATTTTGGTTCTGAAGAACAAACTCATTGGAAATGTTGTGAAAATGTGTTTTCTTCATGTTATGGAAACGCGGAGAGAGAATTAAGACAGACCACTGAGAAGGAAATTATACTAGCCAAAACAAGATAATTTTAACACTAATGAGAGATTCGATTAGGAGAATGGTAAGAAAGAGAAGCTGTACCTATTGAATTACTGTTAATATATCTGTTTTTTTCTTGATTTCTTGACTTTGGTTGTTTGAAAACATCTACATTGTTCTGAATACCAGCTATATCAGAGTTAAGTAAAACCTTTTTATCTAGCTTCTGATTTACTTAATTTAAAGCTCACTAAGCAAACAACATGCCGTGATCACAAAACCATACATCTGAGGGCGTATTTTGTCCATCTCTGCATTAGCAGAAATATTGATGTAATAGTAGAAATCTACTCCAATTATATTCATGCTTTTAATGAAATGAAACAAAAGATTCTGCCAGCTGTTTCAGAAAATTTTAATTTTCTCTGCTTTAGCTTTTGAGATTTCATGGTTGCTTTCCTGGTACAACTGTTATGTTTAAGAGTGTGCCTACAGATTAACTTTGTATTAGTTCAGAAAGGAGACCTCTCTCGTAATGAAGTTTTCCTTATATGTAGGATTGAATGCAGTATATTATATATATATTTTCCTTATATGTAGGATTGAATCCAGTGGATGTTGAAGTGAATGAAAAATTTACCACTAGTTGTATTCATACGTTTCAGCTTTGGTGTACCTCTGTTCCATTTTTAATCTTCAAAAATTCCCTCAGAAAGTAACAAATAGGAAGAGATAGGCAGACATCTTTTCCTCCAAGGCAGCAATCCAGAAGAACTGTTGTAGTCTGGCAGAGAACATTAAGTGTTGCTTACCAGATACTCTGGATAAATTGGGCCACCTAGAGGTAACAACAAATGTATATACAACAGGGCAGCCAAAGTGCCACATTTCTACTGAGCATGCTATACCTCCAACTTGCTGGCAAGCCACCGCTTTTCCTGCGCTCTAGTCCTCCATCCTTCTGTGATAAAGTCACGTGTTTATGTTACAATGGGTGTGCTTGGCTTCAGCATCTCTGTTTCTCTCTGTGGCTCCTCCAGTAGGTCTAAATGAGTTTAAATCCCTTTTGGGAGCAGTACAACCAACAGATGTCTCATAGTGACATAGGATAGCCTTTTCAAAACAAGCCAGCATTTATTACTCAACCGGAATGTGAAATGTTATGGTCTTTAGGTTATAATAGAAGAGGAAAGCTTCCATGCATGTCCATGTTGGCAGCATCGTATATCCCCCTGCTTTGCAAAGCCAGGGTTTAATTTCTTGCACTCACTCTGCTCTTACTTAATACAGCTTGCGTATGTTTCTGGCCTTAATATTTCTTGCATATCAGAGTCAGGTAGGAGTGGATGAAATCCCTGCAAGCCCTGACAGTAGCAGCAATAGCAATCCTGAAGGTGTAGGAAAGGTTCAGAGCTACATGCACATTATCATGGGACTAACAGATTACCTTGTCAGCACTCGGTAGTTCTTCGGGAGTGTATTTGTACCTTGAGAGAAACATCATTTCAGGTAGCATGGCCTTTTCTGTCTGTTGACAGGTAAGAGCATGCACATAGACAGTCATGAGTGGCTAGTAGTAACTAGCTCATGTGTGGTAGCTTTTTATTGCCTGATAAACTTTCCATGCATCTCATGGCTTGTGTGTATGTATTATTTGTAACTCTTTCACATTGGGGTAAATACGCTTGCTTAGCAATACCAGAAATCTGGTTTTTTCCTGTATTTTAACCTTTTAGCTAACATCTTCTCTTTCCTTTGGATGGAGGTCGTTTGGTGGCACCATCTGGTTATTGGCCATCCATCGTATCTCTAGCTAGCTCTATTCATATACTACCAGATATTAATCATTAATAATGGTATTAATTGTTATCAGTCCTTCCATACTGTTGCTTGTCCCCAGGATCTGTTCAGTCATAATAGTACGTCCATATTGTCCACTCCTGGGAAACAATACTAGTCACCTGAAACCTATGCATTTCAGATGCAAACTGAAAAACTGATATGGGCAATTAAAAACTTCTTTTATTTTCCTCTCCACAAAGCAAGGAAACACAGAAGTAGAATGTAATACTTAACTCATGGTGATAGTTTGAGTTGTTTTGGGTTCATTGTGTGAAGAGGCTGATGCTGAGATGTTACGTTCAGAAGGGGATGCCCCTCTATTCTGGAGACATATGAATCTACACAAGTGGCCATTTCCAGTCAGAGTTTACTCCAAATAGTCAAATTCGGATTATTTGTCTTACAAGATCTGAGAGACCTTATATTGAAAGGTTTTTGTTATATGCTAAATATTTTACTTGGGTTTAAGATGCAAGGGGAAAAATAATAAATCGTGGATCCATTTTTCTAGTTAAACCAAAGCTGCCTTTGAAACTATACTTCATTCTAGTTTTCCACTTCCTGCTTACACCCAGTTTTGTAAATTTCCTTGGCTTTAGGTTTTGTAGCTTCAGGAAAGGAACCTGAATCTATGGTCTTTAATTCACAAAGCAGAGAAGAAACTGTTCTTGTAGCACTTGTTGATTATACTTGCCTCTGTGGAAGGATTTTTGAAAAGTCAAATGTGTTCCCTTGTAGTTGTTTTCTTTGATTCTGAGCAAATCACTGATGGGGATGTGCATGAATTTGCAAAACCTCCACAATCAAAGCTTGTAAGGCTAGAATTTTTCTGATGGTAGCGTAAAAATGACAGGCAAGTTGGACATTCTTTGAAAGTTCTTTTATTTTGGATTATCAGTGTATCACTGAAAGATCAGTTCTCTTATAGTTAAATATTCTCCAGCATTACAATTGGGTATTCAAAACAAAGTATTTATTGATGTGGTCAAAGCTATAAATGTATTTGGGATAAAAACATTTCTGTTCAAGTGATTTCGTCCATTCATTTTAAAAGGGGCAGATGTTTTTTATCTTAACGTTTACTCCATATTTTCTAGGACATGATTTATTGCAAGAAACTATTTAAGCTGACTTTTTTGGTTAACTAAATATTGGTACCATATGTGAATGCTAGCACATCATAATTAATTGCAAATGGTGACCCTTTTGTTGACCTTAATTTTCCAGCATGCAAACACATAATTGAATCAAACTGTTCCAGCAAGTAGCAATAAATGATTGGAGCATAGGGATGGCTCCTATGACTGGAGTGCTGGAATGGAAGGATACAGGCTCTTTCCGAAGGACAGGCAGGGGAGATGAGGAGGAGGTGTCATCCTCTATGTCAATGACCAGCTGGAGTGCTGGGAGCTCTGCCTGGGGATGGATGAGGAGCTGACCGAGAACTTATGGGTCAGGATTAAAGGGAGGGCAGGGACAGGTGACGTTATAGTGGGAGTCTGCTACCAGCCACCCGACCAGGAAGACTTGAGTGGATGAGGCCCTCTCTAGACAGACAGGAGCAGCCTTGCATTCACAAGCCCTGGTCCTCATGGGGGACTTCAACCACCCCAATATCTCTTGGAGTGACAACAGTGGGGCATAAGCAATCCAGGAGGTTCCTGGAATGCGTTGATGATAACTTCCTTCTCCAAGTGACACAGGAGCTATGGAGAGGTGCTATGCTCGGGTGACCCTTTTGTTGACCTTAATTTTCCAGCATGCAAACACATAATTGAATCAAACTGTTCCAGCAAGTAGCAATAAATGATTGGAGCATAGGGATGGCTCCTATGACTGGAGTGCTGGAATGGAAGGATACAGGCTCTTTCCGAAGGACAGGCAGGGGAGATGAGGAGGAGGTGTCATCCTCTATGTCAATGACCAGCTGGAGTGCTGGGAGCTCTGCCTGGGGATGGATGAGGAGCTGACCGAGAACTTATGGGTCAGGATTAAAGGGAGGGCAGGGACAGGTGACGTTATAGTGGGAGTCTGCTACCGGCCACCCGACCAGGAAGACTTGAGTGGATGAGGCCCTCTCTAGACAGACAGGAGCAGCCTTGCATTCACAAGCCCTGGTCCTCATGGGGGACTTCAACCACCCCAATATCTCTTGGAGTGACAACAGTGGGGCATAAGCAATCCAGGAGGTTCCTGGAATGCGTTGATGATAACTTCCTTCTCCAAGTGACACAGGAGCTATGGAGAGGTTCTATGCTCGACCTTGTTCTCACCAACAAGGAGGGGCTGGTGGGGAATGTGAAGCTCAAGGGCAGCCTTGGCTGCAGTGACCTTGAAACGGTGGCATTCAAGATCCTTAGGGCAGTGAGGAGGGTGCACAGCAAGCTCCCTACCCTGAACTTCAGGAGAGCAGACTTTGACCTCTTCAGGGATCCACTTGGTAGAGTGCCATGGGATAAAGCCCTGGAGGGAAGAGGGGCCCAAGAAAGCTGGTGAATATTCAAGGATCACCTCCTCCAAGCTCAGGAGCGATGCATCCCAACAAAGAGGAAGTAGGGCAGAAACACCAGGAGGTCTGCATGGATGAATAAGGAGCTCCAGGATAAACTCAGACACAAGGTCTTCCACAAGGGTGGAAGCAAGGACAGGTAGCCTGGGAGGAATACGGAGAAGTTATCTGTGCAGCCAGGGGTCAGGTTAGGAAAGCTAAAGCCCTGATAGAATTAAATGTCACCAGGGACATTAAGGGCAACAAGGAAAGCTTCTATAGGTGTGTCATGATAAAAGGAAGACTAGGGAAAATGTAGGCCCTCTCCGGAAGGAAATGGGAGACCTGGTTACCCGGGGCATGGAGAAGGCTGAGGTAGTCAATGACTTTTTTGCCTCATTGTTCCAGGCACACTCCCCAAGTCACAGAAGGCAAAGGCAGGCACTGGCAGAATGACGAACCACCCACTGTGGGAGAAGATCGGATCTGAGACCGTCTAAGGCACCTGAAGGTGCACAAGTCCATGGGACCTGATGAGATGCATCTGCGGGTCCTGAGGGAACTGGTGAGTGAAGTGGCTAAGCCA
>NW_009614693.1:43324-76170 GCF_000690535.1 Cariama cristata | reverse complement strand
AAGGGGGCCGAGCGCTGGGCGCCACTTAGCTCGGGAAGGGTCTGTGGGCAGAGCGGTGGGAGTCTCGCTGGTTGCTGAATGATGAGATCTCTTTTTTTGGTTGTTGTCGTTGCTGGTGTTTTAGCACCAGGAATGGGCTCTGTCTCTCAGGTGTCATAAACCCTTGCTGGACCCAGACAGATGAATTTATGACATAATGTGAGCAACCTTTGGTAAATTGCTCAACTAGTTAATCTCTTCTTTCACTGTATACTGTGAGAACACGGCGGGCGTGGGGCAGGGGGGAACAGAGGGGAAATACGCTCAGAGCAAGGATTCCTCCTGTTTGGCTTTTTGGGTGTTTAGCATTTGCTCAGTATGCAAGCATAATATAAAATCTCACTGGAAATGGTTCCTTGTAAGCCTTGAAAGTGTTCTCTTACAAGAAAAGTCCTTGGCACCTTTTCTTTCTCAAAACTTCAAATAAAAAGAGAAGAAGGAGCCAACACCTGTGCCTGGGCACAACGTACTTTATAAGACAATATAGAAGCCGGAACGAGTTTTATGTGACATTGCTAAAAGTGACACTGCCAACTGGAAAGAGCAAATAATCTTTGTGGCTTTGGCCTGCACAACACCGGTTTTACCAGGCTACTGGTTCCCCCTTTTGTTAGTTGAGGGTCTTTTCCTCCCTTCCCTCCCTGCTGTGCAAATCTTGTGTAAGACGCGAACGTGGTGACTGAAATGGGAACACGTGATGATGTAAAACCATAACATTGGCACAAGGTCTCTGCCTCAGCAACTGAGAGCTTTTAGTTCACTTTTTAATCCTTTTAGGATGGCTTTCCTTTTCAGCAGGTTGGCCTGGACCTTTTTTTAAAGTTTCTTAAGGGAAGTGAGTGTATGAATCACTCTGTTTACCTGCCTTCCCCACCTTGGCTCATTTTAGCCAGATGTGATAGTGGGGAAGGATCCCAAATGTAGCCTGCTGCTAAAGTTTTACAGGCATCCAGGTAAAGTTGAGGATCCCAGAGGTATCCTCCGGTGGTGCTGCAGTGGGAAAGAAGCCGTATCTGCTCTCAAATGCCGTTGGAGCCCGGGAGTGTGGGTGATGGGAATGTAAGCCTTTACAAATTCTCCATAGAAGACCCTTCAGTCAGGGCTCCTGTCGAGTATAAGACACAAATCTGTAGGAAATAAGGCTGCATGTTAACTTTGTTTCTCAAGGAGCTATGTGTTCTATTATGTTTTATTTATTTGTAAAACTTCTATATGAGTAGCACTCTCCTAGAACCTGTGATGCTGAAGGTGTCAAGAAAAACCCCAATAAGATAAAGCAAATATCCTTCTGATTCCTACCTTAGTTAAAGTTCCCGTGGCTGAAACCAGATGCAGTTCATGCTCGTTAAATGCATAATTAACCATCCTTGGGCCTGACCTGATCTTTTAAAATCATAGTCTTTAAATCCATTAAATGACTTATGAATCATGCTTATCATACATGATACATTATATTGTACCAGCTCTCTGACTGTAACTGAAGTGATAACAATTAAGTTTATAAAGTTAAAGAGGTGTTTATGATGAATATTAACTAGAGCAGAGAAATTTCTTTACAAAACTTTATAGTAACATTGTTTCATAGAAAAATCAGGCTATTAAAGTAAACAGTTCACTGGGTAAGAACAGTTAAAATTGTGTGTGTACATCTATAAAGTATCTAATAGGGTTCTAGCACCTTAGGGATGATGTTTCTGTGAATGACAAAGTCTCTGCTTACTTGTGTCTTACCACATACACTGTGAATGTCTTCACAAATATTACATGAAATAATTGAAAAGGTCACAAAAGTGAAGGCCACAAGATAAGAAAATACATTAAATCCAAATTGACAGCAAGGATGTCTTTCTCTTAAAAATAAATAAGCATTGTAAAAATGTACATTATTTATAGTGATGAAACATGTTAGCTTGTTTTAAAATGTGTCCCTTCAGTCTTCAAGAACTCCATCAGTTTCTGTCTCATCGAAAGTAGATCAGGATCGATGCTAAAAATTATTAAAAGGTAAGTTATCACAGAGCAAAGATTCCTCGAAGAATTTCACACCACTTCGGAGAGTATTACCTGTGATGAGCTTTGCAAAGTCAGAACCACTTGCTACAAATCAGTAACAACAGATCCGTCCACTGAACTGGAAACATCCACAAAGTAGTGATTAATGAGTGAGATTGGAACAAGGTTTTCTAAGATGTCAGAATATTCTGTTAGTGTGTTAACAGAATCGACACGCATCATTGGTTTCTGATACTGATCGCATTTAGTAAAGCACTCGAGGACATGCCTGCATTTTAGTACATGCTTTACTTCCATGAAAACGTGTGAGACAGAACTCAAGGGCATTATATCTGAAAGTAGTAGTCCATTCTTTCTCTTTTAAAAAAATACAAAACAGAAGGATATGTATGGGAAAAGATTGTGTTTTCCAATGATGATGAAATAGTTGCTTTTAAGTATGACATTGCAGAATGCTTCTGTGAAGTAACTTTTATAGGAGGCTGCTGGGCAATTATGTGTGAAGTATCAATCTAAATATCATGCAATAAGTTGAAGGTTACATTAGCAGAGGTGAAGCTAAAGTATTAGTTGTTAATATTCAGGAAATCTTGCTGATAAATGTAATATTATTATTTGACGTTGTACAAGCTGTTATCAGTGTCTTGATACCAATGTCTGTAAACCTACTGGCAAGGTTTTATTGCTTCATAATGTGTCCTGTTGGGGCTGGAGGGATAGGTTTAAATGTCTTAAAGTCAGAATGGAGCTCCTTGCTCATAAGTGAATAATTTAGACATATTTCAGGTATTGTTTGTACACTTTTTCTTAATTCTTTATACCAAAAAGTGAGAAACTGTGTTTACAAGGAGTAGTATCTTAGGGAAAACATTACATTTTTTGTTGGATTTCCAAGATTCACGACACTGGTGGCAAAAAAAAAAAAGAAAAAGAGAATTGCTTGGGGTGGAAAGTGTTTAGACATTAGAAATCAACTTTCATCCTAAAATTTGAACAATTTTTGTTTAGAAACTGAGTTTTGGAGGTTAAGAAATGAGGTGTGAAGACAAGAGACTAGGATGACCCTTATAAACCACTAGATACTAAGTGTTTGGAGTTTCAGGGTTTCTTTTGGCTTTTCTTTTATTTTCCTTACTACATTTTCAGAGTTGATCCCTTTTGTTCCCAACCACATGCAAGACATTTATCTGTGCACGGGCAACTTTTTATCTTGTTTAAAGAAAATAGTTTTACACAGAAGCGGTCAGATGGTCATATGCTTAACTTCACGTTCATTGTGAAGCTTCACTTTTGTCTTTATAACAGTTACTTACGTTCTTGGAGTTTTCCAGGGTCAAGGCCGTACCTTTTGTAGCAAACAGCATCAGAGTACTTTGCAATCACCTAGTTTTTATTGTAACTTAACTGAGATCAGGAAGTATTATTATGGTTTTATTAAGGCAAGTTAATAAAGTAATTAATTTTTAGCTGGCTACTGCAACATAGTGTTATTGCTGGACTTTCAGAAAGGGCTGCAACTTTGGGACAATTCTGATTTTTTTTTTTTTTTTTTTTAAAAAAACATTCAAATTTAGACATTGAGATACAAGTTCACAAAAAGCAATCCTTGTGCTCCTGTCCGACTCTCTAAGCATATACTTTTGCTTTGGTACGTACCAAATGTGACAACTGTCTTGGCAGGACCACGTAGGTCAGTGCCTGATTCATTATTAAATCCAAATGAAAAATACAAACGAAGCCAGCTTTTGTGCCATGTCTTCCCGTGGGCTCAGTCCATCAGACCTGCTCTAGTTGTCTCCTTTCCAAACCAGAGAAAAAGTAATCCACCGCCTTTTTATACAGCTGTCCAGTGGTTCCAAGAGCAATTTAGCATGGATAAATTTTGGATTCCTTCTTCTGCCATGTGTGTGCTGGGAGGGGTAGGAAAAGGAATTCCCTTCTACACCTCACCTCTCCTAGGAAGTAGGACCAGTGTTACCAGCGTATGGTAGTGAACGTGTTTTGGTTCTCTGTCTCTCTTTTTTAAAGCATAAGAGCAAAAGTGACTCTCTGGTCTAGCGGGTAAGAAACTTGTTTGCAAGTCCTGATTTCTGCTCCAAGGGTACTTGTAATGAAGTGTGTTAACAGCCTTTAGGATGGATAACAGAATCCAGAACTTAAGTTTTGAAAGTCCCTAGCCCATGAGCTACAGTCATGGTTATTCTTTCACTCTTTCTAGCTTAGTTCAGTCGTAATTTCAAGTTTGAGAGTGCCTTGACCAAGACAGTTTCTGGTTTGAAAAGACATTCTCGTGAGAATTAGTTTGAATCCCTTCAGAGAAAGGAACTAAAGCCAGACCTGCCCTAGGCAGTCCCTGGCCTACCCTTGAACTATGTGTCTTAGGATTTGAGACACCAGGAGGGTGCTTAGGGTTCATGTGCCTATTTTCCTGGAGAAGTTTGGGATTTAATGTGTACATTTGTACTCAAAACTTCCCCTGAAACTGTTATGAGTTCCTAAAAATCCCAGGTGTTGTAGAGGAAGCTTAAAGACCTAACTCATGTCTGTAAAGTTCACTCTGGAGGGCAGGTGCCTGGAAGTTGTTATATCCAACACGTATTTGGAGCATCCCTTATCAATATGTAACTGTAGCATCTTACTCTGTGTATGTTGGTGGCTACGAGCAGGTGGATTGGATTGCACGGTGGGATAGCTCAGCTGGCTTAGACACTTACACGAGGCAAATTTCTTCTAGTATATTCTTAAGGACCTTTATGGGTCTAGTCCTGAGGACCTGCCTTTCACTGATCCCAGGTAATCATAAATCCTGGCTGTTAGCGATAACCAAGCACTGGCCCCATGAGGCTGCCTGGTCACTTGTCTGTTGCCGCAAGTGGTCCCTGGAGACCGCTGATCTGCCAGCCCTTCCGACCTGTGTGAAAGGGCAAGCTTTCCGTCCTTCTGAAAGTCAGCCCCCAGACGAGTCACAGATGTGCGTGCAAGTTTTGGACTCCTTTTGAAAATGTGAATTCTATTAATATTTCCAAGGTAAAATACGAAACCTGAAGTGAACTGGCAAAAGGAGATGCTGAGTCTCCTATTCTGAAATCACTTCAGCCACAGGAATACCTTCTCTATTAGAGAAGGCTAAATTGTGTCCTTGGCTCAGTCCGATACCGCACCTTTGGTCTAACGAGCAGAAGTGCAAACCCTGCGTAGCGTAGTGACCTTCTCTGGCTGCTTTATACCTCGAAAGCACAGTTGCCTGTATCAAGTTGCGTCTGAGTTTCTGAAATGTATGTAAAGCTTCTTTTCCTCCTGCAGGAGGAAGACTTACCATCTTGATACTCAAAATGAGATGATCAGGGATTTGAAAGATTTGCAGACCTGTCTGTACCTTTTCATTCTCCTCCATGCTTATTTGATTTTAGTAGGATAGAAAATAATCCATCCAAATCCTTGAATTCTTGTTTAATACTGTAGGCAATGACAAGGAAAGTAGTTTTATTATCTGTATTATCGAGGCTTCTAAATGCCCTAACAGAAGTTTGAAGTCTACTGTACTAAGCACTAGAAAATATTTGATAAGGAAGTCTGTTTTGAAGATCTTAAAGTCTAAGTAGATAGTGCAAAGGATGGGCTGAAAAGAAGTTTCCGTATTAGTTCTGGAGAGAAGAAAGTGGGGTGCGGAAGGATTGTGATTTGTCCTGGGAGCATGTGGTGGAGTCAGTGAGATCTCCTCTCCAGGACTTTAATTGCAGAAGGGTATTTCTGATGTGACAAAGTTATTTCAGAATATTTCTGCAGCGAACAATTGTCACCTCTCTCATACAAAAGGGTCTGAGTCTCTGAATATCTGAATTTTTTTGAATATGCTGATTTTCAAACTGGTGAGAATAGTGTGACTTACTGGAGGAGAGTTCTACACGTTGCTGTTGTCTTGTTTGACTTTTTTGGTTTATTTTCTTCATATGCTTTGCAGCATATGTATGTAAGTATAGTGGTTATGGGGGCAGGATGATGCCAACCTGGCATCTGGGTAACAACATGTCACGTTTTAGCCTCTAAAATAAGTAAGTCAAACTAAACTGTAGTGTATAAGAAGACTTCAGTGATACACACTGCAAAATTTTGCAATGTAGACTTGTAGATGCAATTCAGCTGCCTTCCATGAGAGAGGGGCTACGCCTGGGTGAGATGAGCAAGAACTCCCAGGCTGTGTTTATGTATCATTCCCTCTCTTATAAGCAAAAGGATCTACATGAGCATTTTCACAGTCAGCAAGTAGCTAAACTAAGACTGCATTGTCGTGGCGCTCCCAAAATTAGGAGAGAATAAGTAGGCTTTTAAGACATATTTTGAAACGGCATTGTTTTTCTCTTGAAACCAGAACCCTCCTGCCTGTCAGATATGGGTAAGCATCCTTCCTTCAGGAGAGGGCAGGCGGGAGAGGGGATCCATCCTGAAAGGCAGTGCCTTGACTCCATGGGCACGGTTGTGCCTTAGGAGAAAATCCGAAGTGACAGCTGGGAAAGGTACTTGGTTTCAGATATATTCCCGTATTTTAATGTTGGTATTTATATATTTATTTTTTTTTCCAAATAAAGGATGTGAACCTTTATTGTGTTGGAGTCAGTCTGATATTTCACTTTAACTTGTTTCAACTTAACTCAGTTTAAGATTAGTCTATAAAATCTGGGATGCTTTTATTTCTCTGGAGGTAACAAATACAAAGAAAACAAACCCCCCAAAAACGGTGTTGCTTTGCTCAAAGCCCAAGATTGTTTTGAAAATCAGGAGATAATGAGACCTTTTCATGTTAACTTGCAAGGGTCAGGCTGAGGAGTATGAGGAGGAGCAGCATCAAACACGAGGATACAGAGAAGATGGCAAAGAGCAAGTAGTAAGAGAAGCAGCTCCTAATTCAGGATTAATTCCATGTTACTGTAGTGGCAATGTACATTATGATACCTGGTATTTAAATTAAAAGGAATCTTCCCGTCCTCCACTTCCCATTTGAACTGCCACAAATATGTTTGCCGGGTTGTGAAGGTGTTTATACCTGATCACGTACCAGTCACTGAGGTTGGAACAAAAGACAGATTTGGAAAGGGCCGTTGCACCCGATGTGCAACTGTATGCTAATTTGTTGTAAAATGTGTCTGTAAATGCATGGCTAAGACAATGGAGTGCTAAACTGGGTGAAATTTGTTGCTGTCACATTAGTGACACATCTGGGAGATTTTAAAATTCAGTTCGATCCGGAATAGCACAGCTCTGCAATAGTTGTGCTGATGCAAGCTTTCTGCAACATTCCTTTGTCTTTCAAAGGACTAGGAGAAAGAAATATCTTTCTGTTATTCTTGCTATGGGATATATAACTGAGAAAAAGTGAAGATGAAGAAACATCCTCTCCTAACCGGTCTCACTGTAGGTGTATGCTGAAACAGCCTTGCAAACCCTGTCCGTAGCACATCATCACTCCAATGTAGTTTTGATAGCTTTGTTAAAGGAATATTGGAGACGTATATTACACTTGACTTTGGTCTCTAAACAGTTGATGGATTTTAATACATTGAATGTTTTCTGTCCATGCATCTTACACAACTTGAATACCTTTGTATCCCTAATGTGCTTTGTTTTCTCTGAAAAATAGCTCTCTGTACTTTTGCAAATTGAAATACTTTGACTATCTTACTAACTCTAAGGAAAAAGTATTGAATTTCTGCTAAAAATCTGAATCTCAAAAAGCATTTGGAGATTAGATAATAATCTAAGTAAGTGTCACTTTGTACAAACTAGGCATAAGAAGGCAAGCCTTCCCCAAGATTTGCTGTGGAGTAATCCTAATTAAGATTCACTATTGAAATCCTGGGGTTTCAGCAGAACATTGATTATTCTTAAAATGGTGCTGCTCACAGCTAGTGGGAGAGTCGATAATATTGCAGCTAAATATTTTCCATGTCAAATAACACCTCACGGGGAAGCATTGTTTATTAGTGAAGAAATTTAAGTCTTAATTCTTATGATCTAGGGGAAAACAAAAGAAAGCAAAAATTAGTGGAGTCTGCATTTACCTTCTGTTGTAGAAGCCCTGCAATAATTACGTGTAAATACTAAGCTCAGAGTGTTGCATCTGTTTCTTTTTAAAGGGGAAAATGCTGAAGGTTTAATACAGTTTTCAGAATATATAACATGCTGTTTCAGCAGGTTACGGTTTGAAACAAGCTATCTGCAACCCTACTCTGTTGAGGGTACCGAAGGTGCCGGAATTAGGCTGTGGTGCCCAGCAGTTGTGCTCCGTGGGCGCGCTGGCTTGTCCCATCTGTTAGCGAGGATGGTGCAGAGCTGGGGTCACCCTTTACGGCTGCCTTGCAGGATGCTCAGGGAAGAGGGCTGGTGATGCAGACACGCTTCTGGAGAAACAGTTTTGAGTGTAGTAGAGCTGCCACCTCCACTATAGAGTAAGCAACAGTTTACAATTTGTTCTGCTGCTGGAGTGATGGATATCTTTTGGGAGAGGATGGGAGGGCAGAGCCTCTGACAGAGTCCCGTCTGGTTTGACACTTTGGGAATGTCCGAGATCTGTGTGGTACCTCAGTCTTTTCCCGCAGTCAGTAGGAATTCGTGACTTTACAAACACCTTGTAAAACTTGGGCTCCAAAGCATGATAATCACAGCTTGGTTATGTTCTCTGCCTCGCCTCCCCTTAACTGTTAAAAGAAGGGATAAGATAAAGCCAGGGGTGCTGCTCTTGCTCTGTCTCCCTCAAGATTTAGGTCCAGTTCCTTAGGAGCTGCAGGCACTATGCCTAACTAAATTGCGGACAGGTATCAATGCTCTGTAAGAGAAGGAAGTGAAGCCGTGGTCGCCTTTGTGCTGCTGAGTAGCTATTGCTGTGTCAAGCACAGGACAGCCATTGAAATGGTAGCCGCCTGATGGGGGAACCACACAGGAGAGCTGCTTTGCTTTGCAGGTCTTGGATAGCCCAGCCTCACTGCTCTGTCATTGTCACTGTCCCAGTGCCCCGTGCTTCTTGACCTGAAGGGCCTGAGGGAGCCGAGGAATCCCTGTGCCTGGGAGGAAGATCTGGGCAGTTGGCTTAGCAACACGGAGGCTCCTTCTGTCTTCAGTGACACGCAAAGCAGCCTTAAGGGAGAGTCAAATCCTATTGACAAGTTAACAGTCTGTGTTAATGCTCTCTAGAAAGCCAGACATCTGTCCTATCGCTCCAGTTTGCCTGAGTGGGACGAGACTGAACATGCTGGAGAAAGAAATAGCTGTAGTAAGAAATCTATTATATATTGCTAAAGAGAATGACAAAGAAATGGTCATTAGAAATCTACCAAAAGAGAAGTTAAAACAGTATGTTATGTATATGATATTTACATTACAAGCCAGTAAGGTATTTTTTGCTACAGGCAATCAATAATAGAGGTGGAACTTGTTTTCCTTCTTTTCTTCTTTCCTACTGTACACCCTTGAAAATCGTCCCCTGCCGGGTTTCACGTGTGTGTACCCATAATAACATTCCTAGTTAGTGGCAAAACTCTGACAGCACTACAGGTTTCTCTGTGAAGGAGTTCATTAAATGCCAGCCAGTAATCCGGTGGCATTTGCTAACGTAATGCTCTAAAGCCAATCTGTTTCCCTTCCTTCTCGCTCTCTTCCTTTCAAAAGAAATTTCTCATTCTCCGCAACCACAAGAAGAAAAAACTCAGAACTAACACTGGCAAATTGTTTCTGTTAAGCCAAAAGATAGAAGAGCTGTGCTCATGGACAATCTCTGACTGAGCTGCATTACCTAATGATAAAGAAATATTGATAACTACAGATTATATTGCCAGTTAAAATAAATTTATAGCCATTTTGCGTTTCAAAACTTTGCAAAGAATCCGGAGCATGATGGTAAACTGGATGCTGTTGGAATCTAGCAAAAGTTAGTTTTAGGAGATATTTATGTATTCTACACCCAGTATATTCCTTTTAATCAAGTATATACTGTCTCCCACAGTTCTTGACAGCACAACCCAAGCAGCTGCTGAAAATCTACCTTGAGACAAACAGCACGTGACAGGCCAGCTCCTCCCACGATTACCACTCCAACCCACAGCCACTTGGCACAGCTCGCAAATTGGCGCGATCTAGCTAGGGTGGGACTTCCCAGCAAGGCCAGGGCAGCGGGGAGAGGAACATCTCTGTGCAAGCCCTGCCAGCAGCCTGCGGTAGGAGCCTGGCTGCAGACTAGCAGGTCCCGGGGGAAGGTGTTGGCACGGCTCCTTCAGCTGGCTGGAGGAGTTCATCTACCATAATTGCAGCTACCCTGATGAGTGGAGAGATGAGGACAAGGACTGCACGAAGTCTGTGCCAAACTTGTTGACTTGGGAGAGGAAGGTGGTTTAGGGACCACGTAATTTAGGTGGCACTGATAAGTGCACCCAGTTAAGCACTAGGTAGAAGAAGAGACGTTTCCAGGAGTAGAGTAGATCTGCTAAGCGTGCCGCCTTCCCCAAATGATAAAACAGCCACTCTGCTCGCTTTCTAAATGCAGTCACGTTTTGTTACTTAAGGCAGTGGCAAAATGCCAGGGTAGGTGCTAATCAAAAGTATAAATAAAATCAAATGTGTGGAGGGAAGCAGTGCGATGAAAAATGTTTTCCCAAAACAGACAAAATCTGAAACCGTAAAGCATTTCTCTTTTGTCAAGACAAGTTGGGAATTGCATATTGCAATCTCAAAGCATTATTAAAGGGGCTCAGCAAGGTTATTACTTAGCTACGGTATTGGGAATTAAAGAGGTCACTTAGGAAGTACTGTTACTTACTTGCATTAGCTGCAGTAGTGGTTTAGTGTCCCATAACTTGTATTCATTTTATCATTGCCAAAATACCTGCATATGCAGAACTTTTGGTGAAGCCAGTCCACGAGAGTTTCTGTTCCCAAAGGACAAGGGTTAGCCGTTTCTCCACAAGATGTGCACAAAGCCACTAACCGGTCCTTTCTGCCATCAGGAGCTGGCAAAATACAAATCAATACCTGGTTTATCATTTGCAGTGGCCGTGAAAGACTTTCACATAACAGTATTATTTTAAATTCAAAAGTTTTCTTCTGATCCATCTTATTTCTTCCCTGAAAATTTTGGCCCTTGTTTCCAGCAGTGGTAAAGTTGATGGATGTTTCACCAGTGACTCTCCAGTCTGCGCTCTCCTCGCTGCCTTGCTGTTACATACCATGAATTGTGTGTTACTTCTCAGCTACAGCGGTGTCAGACTGAGCTGAAACCTGTATGATTCATCTGAAACCGTAGTATGATTGCAGAAATGAAGGATAATCTTCTAATTTCTTAGAACACATTCTCTTTGCAGTGGGTGTGTTATAACTGTTCACTTGGGAAATATCTTTGTACTTTACTGAATTATGGGAATTACAGACTGGTGTCTCATAGGATTCATAACTTCATTGAAGTGAATGTTAGAGTGTGCAAGTGTGTGCACACAAATAGGCTTTGACTGTTGTGCTCAGGTCTTTTTGCACATCATAATGCCTGGTGATGTTCTTTTACCTTTGCATCAACCTCTTTGCACCTTCAGAGGCTGCGATTGAGAATGTGGATGACTTTGTGTGTATGGTGTGTGTTCTTATAGGCATACGGGTAAGCATCTCCCATAAGCTGTTTGGATTTTCTAAGTGACCATGGGAAACATTTTTCCATTTCTTTTGCAATTTTGTTAACTGTTGTCTGTAAAGACAATTTAAAACAAAAAAATCTGAAATGATTGAGCTTTTGCTGATCATAACTTTCACCATAATCATAAATCACAAGGGTTTGGCTTTTTGGTTTTTTTTACAAACTGTGTTTATATGAGGAAACATGACAGCAATCAACCACAAGCTACTTCTTTTGCAGGCATTTAATTTTTTTAAGGAAATATTTTTTAACAACGGCAGTAAAGCAGAAACTCAGATAGTTTCAAAATACACCATTAGTTCTTATCGTTGCTTGTTCATTTTGTTTTAGTCCTGTGCTTTCAAAAAGATTTCTGAACAGAACCTGCTGCAAAACTTTGTACAAGTTGGCACTTGAGGATTCATAGGCCTTTCAGGAGCCGAATTGTTCGATAAAATTGGTAATGCCTTATAAAGATTTTCTCTACAGAGTAACCATTCTAGAGGTTTTTTTCCTGCTTTGGTTTAATTCAGCATGCTCTCTAAATTGGTATTACATTTTTAAACATGACATTTGTAAAAAGAAATACAAAATGTTTACATACGATGAACTCAGTGAAGATCTTACGAGGAGTCATGTGAAAGCTGTCATGTGTTGTTAAGTGCATACCACCAAGTAAGCTGCCAAAGGAACGCTCAAGCTATATTAAGATTTTCTGTCTTATAGGAATGAAATTTATACATCCAATTTACTATAGTTCTGATTTATTATTCATTTATATGGACATAGCACGTATTTGGAAATACAGTGCAAAGGTCTCAATCCCCTGTTCATTTGCCTGCTACTGACTGAATAGGAAGTTTGGGGCATGATCCCAACCTAAAACTGATAAAATGCAACAGTTTTGCAATTATTCTTTTAATATTATGTTTGTCAATATAGTTTTGTAAGTATAACGCGAAGTGGCACTATATTATGTCATATTGTGTGTGTGTATATATATGTGTGTGTGTGCATGTGCACACAGACATACTTGGGTACTCTGGACAAAATATTCAGGGTGAGACAATGCAACTCCAGGATTAACCTCAAACTGGTGATTTTTTTAATTTAATTTTTTTTTCCCTGCTTAGATGGACAAAACCAATTTTGAGAAAGGGTTACAGACGACGGTTGGAGCTGTCAGATATTTATCAAATCCCTTCTGCAGACTCTGCTGATAATCTTTCTGAAAAACTAGAAAGGTAGGAAAGCTTCATGAAATAACTTTGGTTCAGGAATCACCCTGCAATTTTCATTAAAAACCTGTTGGATAAAATGTTTAAATAGCATTGGGTGCAACCAGCTTGTGCCCAATGCCGACTCGCTTGAGTATGTCCTCATTCAGCACACTGTTGTCCGTTGGAGCTGACTGGGATGCCTGGTGCCGATGTATCACCTAGATGCTCTAAATTACTATATACAGGTATCGGTGACATCTGTCCATTGACAAGCGAGGCTAGACTCAGTTTCAATGTTAGTTCCCTTTTCTGCTGTTTTCTCTTCCCAAAATATCCTTGTAAAACCTTGTTTTATTTTTTTTTCTTCAACTCAATAACATTCTTAATTTTCTTTGAAACCACTGTTGAAAGACTAATTGTTTCTGCAGAAATCATACTCTGACTTTCCTCGTTTAGACTTCCTCTTTTCTCTACCCTATTTCGGTGGGACCTAACGCAGAAGCCATGCTAGGCTTGGGACTAACTCAGACAGGTACAACTGCCTAAATCCGGTCCCTCTCCCCCAGCCCCTGGTGTAGCTTTTCCTGATGTGCCAGGGCAGCTCACTTCTGCACTGCTGTGCCAATCCAATTAAACTTAATTGCAGTGTGACATACGTATTCAAAACTGGTGGAAAGTATTGAGAACATTGGTATTCTTAATGCAATTTGAGAGTTTATAAATGGAATATTCTGGTTATTTAATATTCTGTTGAAAAATGGAGCAAAGGGTGAGGTGAGGAAATTCTTAGGAGTGCTTTAATCTGTGAGTTGAATTTTGACTATACTTTCTGTGTATAGCATTGCTTCTGATCAGCAATTTATTATCAAATAGAAAATTACTGTCCCAGCAACACAGGTTAAAAATAATGCTGTGCAGTAGAAAAGTCACATTTTTGATGCTTTGTTGGTGTTTTCTTTTTCGCAGACTGGAAGAGCTCCAGAACGTTTATTTGCCTATTATTTGTGCTTTGGTCTTAAGTACAGCAGGTTTCTTTAAAACATACAATGTGACCTTTTCGTGAATTAATTCCCTGCAGGGTGATGTATGGCTAAGTATTTAAAACTGCCAAATATGTGGCTGAACTAGGTTTGAACTTTTATTGATCTAGCAAGTCAATGAAGGCCAGGTCTTTGGGGTCTCTGCAAAGCTTTCTTTCATTAGTCACCTTAGCTAAATCTCCTTGGATATACTTGAGTGAATTGAAGTATGTCAGAGCCATAGACCCATGTATTTGCTCATGCAACTTAATGGTCTTGTTTTTCGGTTGCTTTTCAGAGAGTGGGACAGAGAGCTGGCAACTTCAAAGAAAAAACCCAAACTTATTAATGCGCTTCGACGATGCTTTTTCTGGAAATTTATGTTCTATGGAATAATGTTGTATTTAGCGGTAAGATTTGTTCTTCTGTTCAGTAAACTTTTAGTGTTCCATAAATAGATCCAAACCTTAGGGACTGCTAAATTCATACAGAATCCTGTGAGTAGCTACAGATTTTGCTCTCTATATTGCTTATAAAGATGATAAATACAGAGAGATACTCAGGGACCTTCGTTTTAAAAAAAGTATTTTCTGATAATTTCTTAATATCTTTAAAACATACATATTAATAGTTTTGAAATGTATGCCAGCACCTAGCGCTACGTACAATTCTCCAAGTACAGGTAAAGCACCCGAATTTTTGTATCACTGCTAAACTAAAATAATTATTTTCTCCTGTTATGGTTTTTAAGACGTTTCTAAATAATTTTCTACCCTTACATTAAAACAAATGACAGTGCATTTTCACATGATTTGGTCAATTTTGTCAAAGGGACTATCAGCCAGCTTCATAGTTAAATGTTTTATTTGGGTTTACATGTGCAATAAACAAGATGTCTTCATTAGCCATAACAATTCAGCATAAATGACTGTGTGAAATATGCTTGGCTTTCGGTGCTGTTGGTGCTCCAAAGTGTATGATCAGGAACTTGATGTCAAAGTCTGAACTGATTATGTTTATCACCTTTCCAACATGTTAGTTAGGATTACCCTGACTTACCAAATGCCACCTGCTTGACAATCCTATCACTGGGGTTAGGAACTGTGAAAATAGTTTATTAATGGTGTCTCACTAGGTGTGTTGGATGACCAGACTGTAAATCTGAAGATTACTGTTAACCAATATGCACATTAAATATCCATATTGTTTTCAAGTTTCTGCAGTTTAGTAGTAAAAGTGAGATACTACACTCCATGCTTCTCGGTTCAAAATGCTGCGATATCAGAAACTGCAGCTATAATAGCCCAATGGCCCAAAGTGGTCAGGTGTACTCTGTCAGTGTTTTCAGATGTGAGATGGATCTCTAGGCCAGATTTTTGGTTTTGGAAGGTTGATACAGAAAGGAACTAATTCCACTGGCATTAGTGCCAAATGTGATCTAGTTAGCTGTGCTTTCAAGATCATGGATTGAGCAGAAGAAGAACATAAGGGGAATTTATGGAAAATAGCCCACAAATGTCTCCAAAGTTCACGTTGCTTGCTGTAAAACCAAATTTCTCTTTTCTTCTGGCTTTCCATTGAGTATCCCAAGGAACTATTCTAAAGGAATAGCAGAGTTATAGAAATGCAAACCTTCCTGCCCGTTAGGATGACCCCTCTCGCAGGCAGGAAGGGGAGAGTGGTGTAGGAGAGTTGTCATCACACCCATGAACTTGCTACTGACTCCTCTGTAGAAGGGAAGTTTCAAGCTACATAGATCTTCTAGTAGGTAGATGAAGAAAAATCATAATCTACTCTATGGCAGCCATGCCAGATGTATGCTCAGTGAAACCACACCAACACCTATACCCTGAAGTTTTAATAAGTTTCCATAAAATGCTTGAAACATAAATAAGGATATCCTGAAAACTAAAACACAAATCCTTCACGGCATGCAGGTTTTTCAGCATTAAAAGGAATCTTTTTAAGGGTGAAAAGTTCCAATGCATCAGGCAGCATTTCAGGTCAAAGAGTGTTTTTCAGGTTAAGCATTGAATTTGGAGCCTGACTTCTGCAGGTTTTATCCACCCCAATAAATTTCCATGGAGTCCCTCCTGTTTACACGGCTGTGGGAAAGACAGGCTGATCTTGCAGATGACAAATCCAGATTACTTCCCCTTCTGGAGAAGGAAGGGGTTAAGAGAGAGCATCCGTCATCTGCTTTAATTGCCGGCCCAACCTTCAACGGTGACATAGGTACATTTATTTAGGCTCCTGGGATGAAAGTCCTGTAGAATATTCCTAAGTGCATTAATTTGGACTACTAACAATGCAAATGTTCTGGTTTAGATCACTGTTGATTTGATTTGGATAATTAATAATGGACTACAATTTCAATTCAGATTGGATTTTCCCCTAAGAATTATGGAAAAACTGACTGCTGCTTTTTCTTGTAACACCATCTCCAGGGAAAATGAGTATCCGTAATAGAATCAGAAAGTCACAGAGTAAAATGGTCTAAAGAAAAAGGGAGAAATTCTCTAAAGAAAATGGAAATTACTTCCCTTAAAATGCAGCATTCATGTTCTTTTTAGTCTATAAAAAATTAAGGATGTACCTCAGTTTGTCATGCTGCTTCCTGGGTTCAAAATTTTAAAACCCTATAGGCCTTAATCTTTTGCAATCACATTTAGACTGTCCCCCAGATATAGCTCAAAAAGAACAACTCTGAAATTTCTCAGCACCAAGGCTTGATTTTAAAAATAAAACCCAGAGTGAAAAAGTTCTTTACATTTTATATTTTGCTTCTTTCTCATGGATAGATACACTCACATGGAGTGTACGCAAATTCTGATTAAAAATAGGGGAATCAAGAAATTAGCTCCCAAGCCAACTTTGATCTCTCCCAGTTTAAGTCTCTCCAACTTGCTGGACTCTTGTGCCTAGTGAAGAGCCTCAGGTCTCCTCTCACTGCCACTCGCCTCAGTCTGAAGTCACCACTGCTGCAGATGTGGGTCCAAGAGACCTGCTGTGCTTGCCTTCTCCCTGCATAAGGGTTGCCGGAGGAGAAAGGAGAGGAGAGGATGGTTACGGTACTGTCTGTGCTCATTCTGGAGAGATTTTCTGCATCAAACCCTGGGCTACCCTCTGGCTGTTTGAGTGCTGTGCAGGGCTGGCAGGAGGCAATGTGCCTAGAATGGAAGTTGATGAGTCAATTAGTTGTTTGTCTTTGTGCAGGTCGGGCAGTTAACCAGCTAGGACAAGACCTCTTACTATCTAAGGGGCTGCATAATAACCCTCCTCTCTATACTCTTTCACCTTGTTTGGTGACTCTTCTCTAGGACGAGGCCCTTTCTTTGTGGACTCCTACCCAATTCTGTCTTTTATTTGCTCCTGCCATCTCACTACTGCCTTTACTTTTTTCAAGCTTTTTCCTCACCAAGCCAGCAACTCCTTATGCATGTCAGGTTTGCATTTAAAAAAACCCCAGCAGTTCTACAGATTTAGCCTGCCATACACTATAATAGGTGTTCCTGCAGAGTTTGCCAGCCAAAACTTTCGCAGCAATGCATTCCTGTTAAAAGTTAAGCAGTGTCTGAGGGCTTTTGCAGGCAGTTTTGAGGATAACTTCCTTTCCCTGAGTGCAGGCAAGCGAAATGTGCGTGGGCATGCACGTGTGGGACCGTGCAGGGTTGGTTTCTCCATGTGGACTTTTTTAGTGGAGTACAATTTTAGACCAGGTGAGGACAGAACAGGACTGCAGGATTTTTTGAGTCATATTCTTTGTTGGTTTGGTTTTTTTTTCTCCCCATTTCTTTAAGAAATCACAGACACGTGCAATTCAGCACATAGGATACAAAATTTGCACCTTTCACAATGAACATGGAAAGATTAAATCTTAGTTTAAATTCTTGATTCCATTATCATTAGTCTTCATTTTATTGAAAGCTGTAAGAGGAAAAACTCGCTGCTGAAACCGCTGGTGTTCTTTTCAGGCCCGGCTCACGGAAATTAATGGGATCTTTGCCATTAGTTTGAATGGGGACAGGATGTTGTGCCGTATTGGCGTAGGTGCAACCAAGTTGTGCGTTCTTTTGAACTTCACTTTCCTTTCAGCTCTTCTCTTGTCTAATCCCTGAGAAGTTTTCATGGCACCTTTCTTGGAGTGTGGTTTAAACTCTGCTGACATCCCTGCTGTTTGTGTAGTTGTCATTGCAACTGGCATCACAGCTTTGCTCTCATTAGCTCTAGTAGTTTTTCCATCTCTCCCTTTCCCTTCACACGCCGTAGGTAATGATGTTATTGCAGGGTGGACACTTGCACTCTGGCCCCCCGGAGTGCTGTGACTCTCCCTCATAAATAATATTGTGGTAGGCACGTTGAGTTACTGCACTTAATGTATCTGCTCCCCTGCTATTCGGAACAGCTTCCATGCTTCACCTCATCAGCAGACGTGTCTTGCCATTTAAAGAAAAGACAGTATGGCAGTTAAACAAAAATCGGTGCTTTTTAGCACGATGCCGGCTAACAAATTGGGTACTTTGCTGTGAGGATCAGTTTGATTCTACTTACATTTTTCTCTTATATTCATCCCCATGAAATGTATATTTCCACTCCGGCACAGCAGCTGCTAGCATTAACTTAGAAATGGTTTTAGTATCATATCCCAAAGGACCCTAATGAGGATTTCCTGAAGTTCTCGCATATAGGTCACGGGTGTGAGTGAGGAGGCAGAGAGGGATATGAAAGTCCCAAAGCGCTTCTTGGGCATATGCCAAAGCAGAGATGTGCATCATTGTCTTCAAATGCAGAGTGATTGAGCATATGGGGGATACACGTAACGTAAAAGTTCTCATTGCGTAAGAATAGCCATACCAGGTCAGATTAGCACGGTATCCTGTGTCATACTCTCATTTCTATTCAGATCTTTGCTCTTTTAATTAAGATTTCTCTGAGGAGGACTTTTCTGAGTTTCTCAATGGCCTATGATGAATGCCCAAGGAAGAGCAAGGACAGGAGAAGGAAAAACATGCCTCCTGAAAACTGGATTTTTGGTTAGGTGCACAAATCCCTGCTTGTGTTTTTTTTTTTTAGTCAGGTCGTTCTAATCAGTTGATTTATCCATATTTATATCAGTGGGTAATTTTGAAGTTACAAGAGGAAAAATGAAAAACAGGTAGTTCTGCTTTCATTTGTGTGTAGACTAGATAATAATATCTTCAGTAAGTAAGCTGATAAATCTCCATGGTAAACCAGTGGATTTTTATGCCCTGTGAGATAGCAAATTATTTGGCTTATTGCCAGCCATTATTCTACCCTTAGTCTGTAAATCACCTTTTCTTCTAGTGAGCTAGCCATGTATGCAATACCTTTATAGTCACAACAAACACAGCAGCAGAGGGTGGCATTTTCACTGGAATAAGAGTAAATACAAAAAAAAAAAAACTTGCTATTTTAAGCCTATATATAAAAGCTTATCTCAGAATCTCTGAGAGTATGAAAGCACCGCATTGTCCTTGGGAGGTGACTGTTTTGTATTTGGGGAGTTTTGGGGAGTTTTGGTTTGCCGCTTCAGGATGCATATAGTCTAAGCACAGCTGCTTTGGGTCGTGTGTGTTTTAATAAACACTCCTCCCTTTGCCTACTAATAACACTGAAGTCTTTGTCAAAGCTGGCTCCGGGTTTACAGCATTTGTGTTGGGGCAGAGTGGTGTTTAATTGGGGAAATGTAGTGCATAGCACAGGTATGCTATTTGAGATGTAAAATTTCATCTCTTCCGTGGAAAAAATGAATGAGTATCAGCTCCACCAACAGTGACATTCAAAAGGGGTTACAGTACAGGGTGTAGAAATACTCAGGATTGCTCTTGTATAAGAGACCAAAAGGAACCCAAAGTAGAAGCAAAAAAAATAAAGGAGATTTTTGCAATCTATTAATCACTGTAAAACATTAATCACAGCTGAATGTCACTGGTTCACTTCTCTCTGGGTCTCTGTACGGTGATCTCTGTGGTTTTCAGCTGGAAGGCAGTACTGATAACTTCTCGGCAGAATTTAATGCATCCATACAAGAAAGAATTCAGTAGTTTCCTGCTGTTTTTGAAATATCAGATGCTTTCTGCTGAGACACAACAGAAAGAATGGTAAAAGTTCTTAGCAGTAAGTATTTTTACACTGGGTATAACAATGAAGCAAGGGAGCACATATATACTTCATACCCTTTGGAAGCTCATGTGGAAGATGAAGCAAATTGTTAGACCACAGCACACTGATGATTTTTGCAGTTTTTTTTTTGAGTGGGCAAGAGGCAGAGCTGGAAAAGGATGAGGTTATAGGAGTGAAAATATGAAAGCGATGGGGGCGTGAAGGGGAATGGAAGGCAAAGGTGAGACACTAGTGGGGGTTTAATTACAACAGAAAAGGAGGCTGAGGACAAATGTGGTAGCAGGCTAAGGTAAAGTCAGGGCTATAGCAGATTGTTTGGATGCCTTGTGGTTTAATGGTTTGATACCGCCTCTTTTTCCTCTCCTGCTCTGGTTCTCTACCACGTTGCTCATCCCAGGATGGGAAGTGCTGGGGCTGCCAACACAGGAGGGGCTGGTTTCTCTCTGGGACTTTTATTAGACTTGCCTCCCCTACCATTTACGCCCTCTCATCCTGCTTTTGTTGCATCCCTGGATACAACGTCTAGAACTGTTGAGTAGAATGATCCAAATTGTTTATACTTTTATTCTGTTGCTATTTCCATTTACTTTTATGTTTTAGCTATATCCTCACTGCGTTATTCTGGTGGTGGTCATTTCAAGAGCTCTTGAGTCTTACTGTGTCCCATAAGTCCAGTAAAGTGCAGTGGAAACTCTTCCCTAGGGGCCAAAACAGAGATCCAGCCTGCTAAACTGGATTTGGTCGTAAGATGTGGCTAAGCCATTACAACTCTCACAAGTAAATGTGGAAGGTAATATCAGTTGTCACGTTCGTAGAAAATGATCAAACAAAATTTACAAACTAGATTTGGTTTGGTAGAGTTACAGGAGCGCCACAGATTAAGAAAGCAGTGAGTTGTCTGTTCTCCTGTGCAATTACTGCAGCTTTCTGTGGTTTGCACAGCAAACAGACCTGGCTTCCTCATTTAAGATATAAAGCTGTAAATCTTAGTTGGTAGGACTTGAAATTAAAATGTTAACCATTTCAAAAAAATGAACAAACTACTGACCAAAACTATTTTTCTTGTTTCCATCTGCAGGAAGTCACCAAATCTGTGCAGCCCCTTCTGCTGGGAAGAATAATAGCTTCCTATGATCCGGACAACTCTGATGAAAGATCCATTGCCTACTACCTGGGCATTGGCTTGTGCCTTCTCTTCCTTGTGAGAACACTACTCATACACCCTGCTATATTTGGTCTTCATCATATAGGAATGCAAATGAGGATAGCTATGTTTAGCTTGATTTATAAGAAGGTAATTGTTTCATGTATGCTCAAAGCCAAACCTCTTGTGTGTAGCCTGCGTAACTTTTAGGCCAGTTTGTTGAAAGATTGATAGTTTTGTTAGTCAAAGTACACAAAGTACATGAAAGAATAGCGTGACTAACATCAGTTTCTGACAGCTCTCTATTTCCTAAGTCCAAAGAATGAAATACTCATCTACAGCTGCTTTGACTAAAGTCAGCCTCTGTGTGAGTTCTGACTTGCTGGATATGTGGTGAGATGCCTTAATTGTTCTACCACTGTGCTCCTGTTACGCACGTGTATTGCAAAGGAAAAATGACATATGCTGGTGGCCAAAGAATATTTTCAGAAGAGGATTAGAGGTGAAGATTTAAACAATAAATATAACATAGAAGGGATTGAGTTTGAATTATACTGTCTGAGATCTCTATAGCACAAAGAATCAACAGATACTGGTGCATCGTGTGTTCACAAATCCAAAGATTTAAAAAGGTATTTGGTGTTACCAGTACCAAAAGCAGCTAATTTAAACAAACATGTTAGTTACTGTAGTATAAAGCTCACTGTGAAAACATCTTTCAAAGATACTTGTCAAGATAGGCACAGTAGGAGATTTTTGAGGATGCACAGCAGCACACAGCATGCATGCTTAATTAAAACTTGCATTTGCATATATATCTATAGACATAAAATATTCAACAGAGAGCAAGGACTAAGTCGATAAATCAATATTTGCAAAGCAATTTAATGGCTATATTAAATTCAAGTAACATAAATAATAAGTTTAATGAGACTGTCTTTATAGCATAAGCAGATAAGTGAATTGTTATTTATACTACCATACCATTGCTTATTATTTTTATCTGTATTTATTCTGTTTTATGGGGATGAGTTACACAGCCATTTTTCTATCATTTTGTTTTCTTTTACAGATCTTAAAACTGTCAAGCAGAGTTCTAGATAAAATAAGTACTGGACAGTTGGTCAGTCTTCTTTCCAACAATCTGAACAAATTTGATGAGGTATGTCATTGGTTGTTTAATCCACTTGGTGATCCATCAAGTACAAATGCGGTACTTCAAGCTGTTCGTGACAAATATTAAGGAAGGAAGGTGCATAAATGACGAACTGCACTGAGTGCTCATTGCAGATATAGAATGAATCACTTCCTTAAGAAAACGTATTGGCATGTGGTCATGGAAATGCTCTTTCTGATACTTACCACGTTCTTTATCTGCTATGCTGATTAATAGAGGAAACCTAAAACCCCAGGTATACCATAAAAGCGTGCTTGTTCTACAGTCCAGTGAGAACCTGCCAGGAAACCTCTGCATTACGGAGTTGGTTTCATAGAGGTCAGAACTTGCTGGTTCAATCCTTCCATCCTCTTTTCCTGACTGCCATGCCTTTTTACCGAGATGATCCACTCCATTCCTGCCACTGAACAAACAGCGATGTTCAGCATCCTGTTGCTACTATTACCCACTCTCTTAAAGTGAATAAGCATTGATGTAAGACCTTATTAGGAATCATTCCCAACACATATGTCTTAGACAATACTTCCACAGTTACCTGTAAAACTTTTTCATTAAAGATACAGAGATATATCCCTGCTAATGGCTTTGGGGACTGGAAACTCTTATGAACTTGTATTCAGCATGTGTGTGTAATTGACCCATTGGTAGTAGGAGGTTTGCTTCCTATGAAAGAAGCAGGTTCAGAGAGACCGTAGACACAAGGCTGGAACTGTAGGGTGTATTTACTTTAAGCAGTATGTTTCTCTATAGAGCAATGTCAGCTAGCTCTGAAGAGACTAGGACAAGTGCCCTGTCATTGCAGCAGTGTAGCTGCAGTAACACAGTCCCCCTGTGCAGCTTGAGCACAGGATTCAGTGCAAAATCTCCCCAATGTGGAGGAATACAACTGGAGTAGGCAGCAATCTGTTTTGAATTAGTTGTGTTGACCCAACAGTCATCTCTTCACCAAAGGAATATTTGCCTCCTATATCAGATTAAATAGCTCTCAGAAGATTCTTCTGTGTATTTTTCTCATCTTACAGGGGTTGAAGAAGCCAGCATCGATGGCAAATTCTGTTTACTTTTACAAAGCTGGGATTTTTCCTTGTGCATACATATAGCAAAGAGACAATTGCAGACTGAACTTTGCCTTACAAAAATCAAAGTTTAGGTGTGGAATGTATATTTATTGCTGCACTGTCATCATAATTAACACCCAGAATGCTATGTGCTCAGGATCACAAATCCTCCTTTATAAACTTGTTTTACTACTGGAAATATTTGTATCATTCTTCATTACATTTTTCAAAATGTCACTTTAATGACTTCTTCCTTTTCATGTAGTTTTCAGAGCACGTCTGTAACTTGTATTATTATTGTTTTCTGCTGTGGGCTTCCACAGGGTCTTGCTCTGGCACATTTTGTATGGATTGCACCTTTACAAGTGGCACTGCTGATGGGACTGCTCTGGGATATGTTAGAAGCTTCTGCGTTTTCTGGACTTGCTTTTCTAATAGTCCTGGCCTTTGTCCAAGCCTGGCTGGGACAAATGATGATGAAATACAGGTGATGAGACTGTTTTAAAATATTTCAATATGTTTTCCTGAAACACTTTGGTTTAAGAAGTTTATGCAACTTGATTAAGGGTCTCTAGTTATGACATTGTTGCAGAAGAGGAGTCCAAAGAGTGTTAGCTGTGTCGGGAAAGTCACAGGCAAGCCTTTACTTATTCAGCAGCAGCTGTCTAAACTTCACAAAATGAAGGTTCTGACATGCAGCAAATAGTCATAATGCTTTGTAGAATTAAAACACCTTGTTAGTGACTTGATTTATTCTTTTTAGACCTTGTATTTTCTCCTTGGTAAAACAATTGCTAGATTTCTAATAATTCCTTTCACATTCTTCATAATAGTTCTGTTAAACCTATGCTTAAAACATTTATTTTATAGGGAAGGTGTTTTATAAGATATAATGGGATACAAACTAACTATACACGATGAAAAAGATGAGGCTTGACCTACTGCCTTTTTACTTTATAGGAATAAGAGGGCAGGAAAGATCAATGAGAGGCTTGTCATCACCTCAGAAATAATTGAAAATATACAGTCAGTTAAAGCGTATTGTTGGGAAGATGCAATGGAAAAAATGATTGAAAGCATCCGTGAGTAAGTATTCTCATCTGTTGGTCAAATTTTTTACACGCTCAGAAAAAAAACCCAACAATTAGGTGGCTGTGAACACCTTCTGTGGTCTTGTTCGTTAAGAAGTAAAGCACACAAATACTAATCCTCCATAAACTAACCGTGCATTCCCACACTGCAGCTTGGGTTTTTTCCCCAATTTGTCAAGTTCACTATGGAGGTGAGATTTTGTGTTTGTTTTTTTTTTTTTTTATTTGCTTCCTCATTTGTTATAATGATATTTCAGTGGTTAGTTTACGCAGGTAAAACAATTGTGGTATATGTGTTTGTTTCTGGCCAACCCTATACTCGTCTTACAGTAAAAAGCCCTTTTGTGATAGTTACTTAAGGCTTTACAGGCTTTCCTATTCTGCGGTGGAGGAAACACTATGAGTCCTCTGCAGCCATTTTCTGAGAAATGCAATAAAGCTGGTCTTAAATGTTACATGCAATCTGTGAAAGGATTAAAGTAGCGCAACTACATGTATTCGTCCTCCACAACTGCATTAACGTTTATTGTCTGTGGATAGCCTTGTATAATGCTTCTCTTTAATTAATATCAAGATTGAACTGGAACTACCAGACCTGAAGCAGAGAGGAGGTAAAAGAACTAACCTAGTTAGCTGAGAGCTATGAGAAGGAGATCTTCGTTACCAACAGGGAGTGCTGGGGGAAGGGAGAAGTGACATATTGACTGATAGGTGACGCTGCACTCAAGCTGTCCCGTGTGTTTGTTTAGTCCTTTACAGAGAATTAAAATCCTGTGCCAGGTGTGTGATTGGGAAAATAAAAGAAATGTAAGTGTCCTATTATCATGTAAATAGATGAAACAATATTATTACACAAACACGTTCTTGTTCAGCTGCTTTCTGAAAGACAATCCAGGGAAAGTGAAGTGTTCTTTACCTCTAGAATAAGGAAGATCTTAAAATTTGTAATGATTTACTATAAATGATCAGAGAAAACTCGGTCTGAATCCAGGCTGGGAGTTCCAGCTCGAGGATGGAACCAGGTTAGGATTCCCCTGGTGTCAGTAGTCACATGCATTGCTTTTAGCAAATTTGAGACCACATCTTGTGAGCAAATCCTGTAGAAATGAATTAAATGAAATTTAGTCCACAAAATGCTCACAGAAACATGGAAAAAGGACGGTCATTTTATGATCTGCATTTTCTACAATAATTCATAGTGAATTTTGTAATGCTGGAATTCAATTTTTGTTATATTATGCATGGATTTTTGAAAGACAAGAATGCTAGCAATATTATAAGGTCAAAGTACCTCTCTCCTACTCTGCACCAAAATACTGTATTTTTGTGAGTGATCCAATAGGTCACTTGGTGAAGACATCACCAGAGCAGGTCAACTCGGGAATGTCAGCGTTTCAGTTGAATTTTGCTTGCTGAGCCAGCTCTGCAGGGCCTCCCAGTCAGCTGGCTTGTTAAGCTGGTAGGAAGCGAGACCTTGTGGGTGAAGCTGTGCCTGTATTTTAGCAACAGTGTGTTAGAACTCAGTCGTTACCAGGCCACTTCTGCATGCTGGCATTTTTGGATACAACCCAGTTTAATCGATTCTAATGAACTAGATAGACCTGTGCCCCTTACTCTGGTAGACTTGAGCTGCCAGGGCTGGCCACCCTGCAGGGGTAACACTGCCGCAGGCAAACTCCCCCGACACTTCTGAGAGACCAATGTGGGCTGTTTCCTGTGTGCCCTCTTAAGTCTGCACTGGTAATAACTGTTTGTAACAGGAGTCTGAATAAATATACCTGCACTCCTATGGGCTATGCAATGTATTCAGAGAAGTAAAAAATCACAACAGCAAACTGTGCCCCTGAACCATAGCATAGCACTGGAGAAGGTGAAGTCCAAGGTTGGAAGTGTCTGTACTTCATCAGCAGGAAGATACATCTTTATATAAAGGAAAGAATCTCAAGCTCCTGTATTTGTACTGGTTCCTACAGCATCACTTCAAAATACACTGGTCTACGCTCTATGCACACATGAACCTCGTAGTGTCCCTTATATCTCTCTCCAAGTGGCCGTATTGCGGCCGCGAGACGTGCCCCAAATGAGTGCTTTATTTACAGAGCTCTCAAGCCTGTATCACAGACATACCCACTTCTGGAAAACTTTTGCATGTGGCTGGAACTTGGGAGCATCCTGAAAAGGGTTAGTGCTTTACTTCTCCCTCTTTGGAGTTGCGGCTGTGTGCTTCAGCACTGCGGGGGCTTTTTGATAGCTTCTACCCAGGCATTTGTGGGACTGGACGAGCATCAAGCCCCAAAATCTTTGTTATCCCTATTCAGTGCTGCCACCAACAGTCTCATACAAGCTCTGGAGGGACTTACGAGGCCCTTTCTTCAGGGCAGTGGCTACTACCGTGGTGGCGACCTGCATGCCTGGCTACGTTCTGCAGGCCTCTCTTGTGTAATACAGGCTTAACAAGAAGTGGTAGGCACCCTGCTCCAAAACTGACGGAGCTCAGATTTTCTGTCAGGGACTTTAAAGAACACTTTGACTGACAGAAGTTGTAAGATGCTGGATGCATGTGGAAGGCTCATGCATGTGTAGTGTGGAGCTGAAAGGGGGTTCCACGTAGCTCCAAAATCCTAGATGGACTTTGCAGACACTGGCTTGATGCGAGAAGGTACATAAAGGTTACGGTGCTCAGCCTTGCAACACCGGGTATTACCGTCACCAACAGGACTGCAGACTTCTGCATGGTGTCCCAGTGGTTAGAGCACTCGCCCAGTGAATGGGCATCTTGGGGTCTAGCTCCATCTCTAGCCCCAGTTAATTCCTCTTGCAGCAGAGCAATTGCTCTTTGACTGCAGCAGAGGTGCCTCTGTTCAGGCAAAGCTGAGCAACCAGGCACCTGAGGAATGTGAAGTGAACGCGATCAAAATGAGAGCAGTCAATAGAAAGCTTCAGCACTCTGAATCAGGGCTATCAACTCAGAAAATGAATTACACTCCCTGGATTATTTCTCTTTTTATTTGATAGCTTGTTGTGAGATGCATAGACACTGTGGAAGCAGCTGAGAGTAATCACCAGCTGCATTCCTGACTGCACAGCAGTCAGTAAGCTGCTCCGTAGACTGAGCTTCTATGGAGAAAGGAAGGTGGAGAGCAGACTCCCTGCCTTCTACCTCTTCAAGCTGAGGTTAACTGATACTTTACTCCATGGGTGAAGCTGTTAGTAGGGTGCTCTGCAAAAGGAGATGACACTATAGTCGGATTGTGGATTCTTCTTAGTTTTTTTCTGGTCATGTATAGGAAATCTGGCATTTCCAAGTATCTTATTTTTAGGGGAGTTATGTATCTAGATGACCAGATGAGTATGGGATGACGCTTCTGGGACTGTATCATATGCCACAGCATTAGATGCTTAAGGATGATTGTTCCAGGAATTGTAGAGGCTTGTGATTTATGAGGTATCTAAATCATGATATAGATCATTGTTGTTTTGTCTGACATCTCTGAACGTTGGTACCAAAATTTGGCTCGTTATTTTTTAGGTCCAAAAATTGTTTTGAATCTTGCTTTTCAACTGCAATGCTAGAAAATAAGAAGGATGAATGAACCTCTGAGTTAATTGTTTTACCAACAGTTCCATCCAAAATATTTCTTAAGATGTAAACAGTGGAATCCTATACTAATTATTTGTGTTTGCTTTTTTAACAGAACTGAACTGAAGTTTACCCGAAAAGCTGCTTACGTGAGATATTTCAACAGCTCAGCGTTCTTCTTTTCAGGCTTTTTTGTGGTGTTTTTAGCTGTGCTTCCATATGCTGTGATTAAAGGAATTATTCTCCGAAAAATATTTACCACCATTTCCTTTTGCATTGTTCTTCGAATGACAGTGACCAGGCAGTTTCCCGGGTCTGTACAGACCTGGTATGACTCTATTGGAGCAATAAACAAAATACAGGTAGGGTACCAACACTGAAATCTTCCCAGGTACGTAAGCTAATTCTTTATGGCATGTTATCTTGTCAGTTGATCAACAAAAGCACACAGCATTTATGCAGACTTTCTGAATATACTATATGTTGCTTTGACTACACACCATGAAATGTCATTATAAATCTTGATATTGTTATATGGTTCCCCAGGCAGCATAACCACGGGAGTCTCATGCTACCTGCACGCTGCATTTTTTGAAACAGTGGCATTTAGTTATTTCTTCCCATTGCAGAATAAGGAACTTAATAAAAATACGAGTTGTGGTGCTTAAGGGATGTTTTTCCTTCAGAAAAGGAAGGACAAAATTAGTACATGTTTTATATAGCACGGCTTCCAGTAGTTGCAGTCACAGATCTTCTGTTTTCCTAGCTATTGGTGTCAAGAACAGCAGGAGATTGTGCATCTTATGCAAATGTACATCTCATTCATTATGAGTAGTAAACATAATTAAGGTAGTGGTCAAATAATTATTGCCTACCTTACCTACTGAGATCAATTGCTCATATACCAGCTTAAGTCAAATCAGGGTGAATTCTCATTAACTGTAGTTTGTATGCTGTTTTGAAATCGCTCCTCAGGAAAACAATTCGTATTCTGTTTCAGGGTGAAATCTTGGGCTTTTTTTTTTTAATGTATTTATAGGTGGTCGTTGGTAAAACATAGATTTTATTGTTTTTAGTGTGGTAAAAATACCTAATATGGAACTTAAAGGTCTTAATCAGAAATGTGAACTGTAATACAGAATAAGAAACATGTATTGGATTTTTATGATTTTTGACTAGGCAGAATATTCAAGAAATCTAGCTGTAAACCTTTCTATTCGACATTCAGAAGGCTGTCTTGTTGGGTCCCAATTGAGGCAGTCCTTGTGCTCTCAGATTCCCTAGGCGTTAGTGGAGGTATCCCGTCTCTCCTGTTTCCTGGAAGAGTGTATCCAATGCCCTGTCACAGAACTGGCAAGCCCGGTTGTCATACCATTGCCCTCTCTCTTTCCCAAATGCTTGTCTCTGGGGATATGATCTCTGTGGGTGCTCCGGAATCCATGAATAATCATCTCTTTGTGGCAGGTTCAGTACAGACCCCATAGACAGACTGCAGAGAATCCCAGAACACCGATGCCCTTTACTGATCACAAGAAACATCAGCAAAAATAACAAACCACTTGTACATTTCTCTGATTTAATTTTCTCATCAGTTTAGAGAATTCACTGGGCCGGATGTGTTCTATGGGTTATTGTATTTTCCCTGTAGACCCATGTTTTCTAAACCATGAAGTGTTCCAGGATTGGTGTGCTTTCTCTGACTATCACTGCTCCAGCAGCTCCACTGGATGACCCCACCGCCTTGGTTATGAAAGCCTAGGTGTCATTTCGTTTTTTTTGCGTAAACTCTGTGTGTTTTGCTTTCCAGTTTTTCGGTTCTTGCCCTTTCAATCATATACTTTTTCCCTTCTGCTTGTCCTACTTGGGCAATTTGCAAGTTTACTGTAGAGAACTGATTTTTTCCCCATATCTGCTTGGTTTGTCCACTGTATTGCCCACAGAGACCTACTTGGTTCCACATAATTTAAAAAGATAATTTAGAGGAGGTGGTACCTGCAGACTGCATAACCTGAACAAAATTATGGAGTAGAGAAGTTGTCTTTCCTACATTAGCCCAGGCTTACTCTTTTTTTCCTAATATTATCCCAGAAGGTAACACAAACGTCGGGTTGCTGACTTGTGTCATTTGAAATTACACTACTTCAGTGCTGCACTGGCGAGGATCGTTATATGCCTTGTTGTTGTTGGTAGAGACATCATTCTAACTCTTTTAAACTCTTGCAATTTTGGAATAGAGAGATGGCAGCACATAGGTAGCTGCTTTGTTTCGCTGTTTGCCAGAGTGCAACCTTCCACACCCCACTCCAAAACCAAAGCTTGCTTTGAAAAGGATTAAAGTTGCAGGGGTGATGCTGCCTGATGAAAGACTTGGTTGTTTCAAAAACGTTTCGTTCTGTATCCGAAAGACGTTGTCTAAGTTCTATTTTTGCCTCTAAGACACTACAGTGCAATTGCACCACCAGAAATATTGGTTAGTACTCAGTGTTGGCAAGTATGTACTGCTTTGTGTGATATGGCTGTCATCCCTTACTGCTTCCTTTCATCTGCTTTCATGGTGTTTTTAGGATTTCTTGCTGAAAAAAGAGTATAAAGCTCTGGAGTATAATCTAACAACCACTGGGGTTGAGCTGGACAAAGTAACAGCTTTTTGGGATGAGGTTAGTACTTTTACCCAAACTAAAATGTATCTTTTTTACCGATATTTGCCTTGGTGCTCTCTAAAAAGAGCAGCCTACACTCCTTCATTTTAAGTGGCTTCAGCAGGCAAGGAATATATGGCAAGTAAGTAATGCTTGATATCAAATTATCCATGGTTGAGAAACATTGGAAGAGATCTTTCAATAAGTGTTAAGGCCTGTAATAAGTAGTTATTTCTGATTTAAGCCAGCCTGAAAACAGAATCAGACTGTGGCATGTATAGACATTGGAAGGCAAAATTTGTTTGTGTCCACAAATTTAGGAGCAAAAAATATATGTATTTAAGCATATAATAAATATGTTCTAGATAGGCAAAGTAACATCAGAAAAGTAAGTTCATATGTTCTCTAAGTCTGTAGTATGATATACATGTCTGTATACGCCTGTTTTATTCATTTTTTGTGTACATACAAATACACATCTGTGTATGTTGCAGGGAATTGGAGAGCTGTTTGTAAAAGCAAACCAGGAAAACAACAACAGCAAGGCTTCTAGCATTGACAGCAATCTCTTCTTCAGTAATTTCCCCCTTCATGCCTCTCCTGTTCTTCAGGATATAAATTTCAAGATTGAGAAGGGACAGTTATTAGCTGTTTCTGGATCTACTGCAGCAGGCAAGGTATTTCTTTTCTGTTCTTTCAACAAAAATCCTAATAATTTTAAGGAAGAATATTGTGTTGCTATCTGTATTGTTACCTGTATTGTTACTGTATTCTTGCTGTCCTGTGCTCACTGTAAAAACGATGGCTGCAGGAAAACATACGAATAAACTGTAAGTTTCAATAAAATGGCCAATAGTTATTCGAAGTTTTACTCTGTGGCAAATATGAGAGACACTTTGCTGGATATTTCTTGTATGTACAAGGATACAGACTTAATAAGGAATTAGCAACTTAAATGACAAAACTAGTTTTCCATAGAAATTAAAAGGAAATTTACCGGAATAATGCAGACTGAAACCTAAAGTTAATGTTTGTGGTGAGAATCTCCCTGCCTTTAAAACAATAAACTGAAGAACATAGCATAGATATCCAGATGGCTCTGTGTGCTAGAAAGCAGACTTTTTTTTTTTTTTTCCTGCCTTGGTAACATTTTAAGGAAAAATTTCAACACAAGATGGTCAGTAACCTGACAGGCCTGATGTGGACTAGCCAGGTAACTAAGATGCGTGCCCTGGACATGCGGTATAGGTGGTCACTTGGGCTCTGGTTCCTGTAGTGCCTCAGACAGGCGCCCCGTGTCCCATGTGAAAGCCTGGAGAGGTGCTGCTGAAACTGGTGCTTTTCTGGGAAAGGTTATGGTTTAGATTAATCATCGTTTTAGAACTCCAAAATGTTATCAGTACAGTAAGTTTGCAGATAACACATCCGATTAACCTCATTAATATAGAATGAGTTGAACTTTGATACTCTTATTCACTTTGAACAGCAAGTAATTAAATGAGTCTTTCATCTTCACTGGGTGTTCTGAGGAGCTGTGAAAGTCAAAACAAACATTCATTGTGTGTTTGACAGCTTTTCCTGTTTAACAAATTATTGGTGAACATATTCTGATTTCTTATACTTGCATGGGGTAAAATCTTTGGTCTGTTGGAGTCAATGGCAAAGGACCCATCAATTCCAATATGACCAAGGCTGCTATATTATTTTTCAGTAATGATACCAGTAGGAAAGAGCAAGAGACTCAGGAGATGCGATTGTCCTCAAGCTGATATGTTGAGGTGCATTTTACTCTGATACTTCTGAATTAACGGAATAGTTTTTCTATGTTGCTGATAATCTCAGATGGCTGTTGCTAAAGCTGGTACTTGTAATACAAAAATGTCAACTAGAAAGTGCTGCAGGATGTATGTATATCTCCTTTATTCAGCTACTTAGGAAACTGAGGGAAATTCAGATTACACTGAGCAGTTTATGTGAGTATATACATGCACCAAATTTGCACTTTTCAAGGCAATATAGATATTATCTGAAAGATTTACAAAAAATAAGGTTTATACCCACCCCCGCCCCCAAAAA
>NW_009614693.1:0-43293 GCF_000690535.1 Cariama cristata | reverse complement strand
TTCTCTTTCCCTTACACCCTCTTAATTTAAGGTTTCCTTCATGTTGCTTGAGGCTGTTACTGTATATTTCAGGAATTGTCAGGCCTGTGAAACAGACTGCACACTTATTTTATCTGTAACAGGTATGAAGCCTGACATCAGCTGTTTAATACTGCTTCAATATTGGATAGGGTTGGGCTTGTTGGTTGTTTTTTTCCGTTTATGTTATATGGCACAAGATACAGTAGTTTAATGTCCAGTGTGCAAAATATACTAAGCAACTGTCCTGTGCAAGATCAGAAACTACATAGTATTTTGGAAAAGTCAGATTCTGGTATAATGGAAAGAATCTCGTGAGACTCCCTCCGCATATTGTAGAACTTGTCGAGGGATCTCTGGGCTTGACAGCATGAAACTGTGACTTAGATTTTTAGATCTTTGGCTGTTATGTCCCAGCTTTGTTGACTGTTTATTAGTGATAAGAACACCATTGGAATGGCTCTGTAACATATTTTTCCTTATATTTCTCAATTCCATTCTTTGATCTGGTAGCCAGTGATGTGTGACAAGGTTACTACAAGCTACTGATTAACTTTGAAATTATAACATGTCAGTACTGAAATTGCAATCAATTCTTTTATGAAGGGAAATAGTAAATATACTTAGGTCATGTATTCACGTAAATGAGTTAACAGTTACAGAGGAAAATTCAGATCACACTGAGCAGTTTGTGAGTAATTGTATACACATACACAAAGAAATTGCATTTTTCAAGGCAATACAGATAAAAGGCTTATAAGCACTAGCAAAATTGTAAACATGAATTGTATTGTACAAAGAACAAACAAAATAGTCACTGATAATCTTAAACAACATTCTTCATAAATGCTAATACCTTATGTCTGTGTATGTCTCACAGTTGCTCACATTTTAACCTTGTAAAATTACTGGAAGTTTAATTAAAAATACATGCTTTTGCAGAAACATGCCTTTTTTGCAAGATATCTCGCAGACTTTTTATCATTCACTGAATGAAGTTTCTCTCTTTTCAGAGGCTTTTCAGAACCATACGTATCATGAAAATCTCCACTAATTGCAGCTTGCGCTATATCAGTACTTATAGGGACACTTTACGAGACAAATAGACCATTTCAGTGACTTAGCAGGGTGATTCTCACTTTGTTTAGCATTTCTTAGGGTTGTAGAGACCTGATATGTTAACCAAATGTTAATGATTTTTCAGACTTCTCTTCTGATGTTGATAATGGGAGAATTGGAGCCTTCGCAGGGTAAAATTAAACACAGTGGAAGGATATCCTTTTCACCTCAAGTCTCCTGGATCATGCCTGGAACAATAAAAGAAAACATAATTTTTGGTGTATCCTATGATGAATACCGCTACAAGAGTGTGATCAAAGCCTGCCAACTAGAAGAGGTCAGTCATCTAGGACTCTTAAGACCTGTGACCCCACCCAAGTGAAAAACCCCAAAGAAAAAGTCAGGGGAGTGGAGCTTTAAGAAAGCGAGACATTTCTGAGATTTAAGGAGTTCAGCCTGGCATCCTAATTTTGTGGAATTGCAGGTCAGCCTATTGCCAGCTCCTTGGGAGATACACTGATGGTGCCAGTTCTGGTAGTTTGCACAACAGGAGCTAAATAAGCTGGCTCAGATATTATAAGGTGTCTGCCTTCTCAGTCTGTCTTGCTAGTTAAAAACCTGGGTAAACAAATTAATGTTAACGAAATGATGTAAAAAGTATTGTTCCTACAAAATTTTTTTTCACATTTCTTCCCCATAAAGAACCTTTTCCTTACAATCTTGGAAATTAATCTGTTTTCCTCCTTTCTTTTACGCTTCAAAAACAGCTTCAGGGATAATTAGAACTCTGTGCCAGAAACCTGAATTATTTAGAGGAAAATCTTGACTGAAGTTGGGTTTTTCTGTGTGCACATTGAAAATTATCACACCGGAAATTATTGCAGGATCAATATTGATGTGACATGTAGTCCACGATTAGTACAATGACGTAGAAATGTCCTTGCCTGTGTTTGATGTTGCGAGAAGGTAGTGTAGGAAAAGATATCTTTTTACATTGCAAGATACAAAAGGAGCCAGCATTTTAGACCTTTCCGCCCTTATTGCTGTGCCTTAAGATCAGGCATCTTGTCTGTAACATGTAAATGAAAACAATAAATATTTAACTGTGCTGAATAGGATCTGTCTTTAGGCCACACAGTGAAACATATTTTCCTTTAGCGTCAGTCAAGCAAGAAAACAATAGCCAGTCTGTTTAAAAAGAAGATGAGGTTACTACGCTTTAATTCAGAGCAGGGTATAGTTAAGCGATAAAGTAATCTTTTCTTATATGTTTATGGCCATTTCAGCTTGTGTTTGGATTGTGGTTTGCTGGAAATCTTCTTTGAAAGCTTCTGAAGACAGGAGAATTAGCAACTTCTGTGTCAGGCTTTCTGAAGAGAGTAGTCCTTAACCCTGGTCGTAAAAGTTGTAGTTAATGCCAAAGCTCCAAGACACAACTGGCTTTGCCAGTTCAAAACTCTCCTTGCCCAAAGAGGCTTCCCAGCCCAGGCCCTTCCTAGAGCAGAAAGTGGTTAATGATGGCTCAGTGTCTCGGTGTTGGTGGGACGGCTCGGTGTTCCCGTGTTGGTGGAATGGCTTAGTGTCTCGGTAGGCTGCGGCTGGTTTGTTCTCCAAAAGGGCTCAGTCAAGCCAGCTTTGATCTGTGTTGGTGCAGGGCTGTGTGGAATAATATGCTTCACCTCCTAGCAGGGCTCATTATTTGAGATCAAGTTTGATACTTAGAAGGATATTTTCTTCTGGACTGAAGCTGAATAAATCGGGCTGGCCTGAAGAGAAGGCAGAACGATCTGGAAGGAAGCCAAAAGCATTACCTTATTGCTGTTAGTATGTTTTGTAGTCTCGTTAGTTTTCACGTCCTGGTTACTGAACAGGACTTGGTATGGTGGATTGAAGGACGGATTTCATATATTAATTCTCTGTTTATTCCCCAGTGTGAACTTTTAGGGGTTTATTATGACAAGGGTTAGTGCTTTGTTGGACTGGGGTTGTGTGTGTTCTCATTCTTCAGAAAGGAGAGATACCAGAGAGTTTTTGCCTCAGGGAGTTCACTTTGTCCCTTTTTCTGCTACTTTCCTAGGTAGTTGTATAGTCCACCTGAATGTAGGCCAGCTGCTGCGTCTAGTTCTTATTTGGGCTTTTCAAGGTGAACCAAGGATTGGGATAAAAGAGAGTTTATTTCCTTACTGCATGTACACTGAAAGTTAGTTAACATACAGCTCTTAACAGTGACTAAGTGAGATTTACTTCCAAACTCCATACTCACAAAGAATTTTTCGGGAATACAAAGCCATCTTCTTTGCCCCAGTGGGCAAAGAGATGTGTTACTACTGTAAAAAGTAACATGCCTGTGAAATGCCCCCTTTGTTTGCCATCTCCACAGTCACCCTGTAGAGGAAGCATAATGAAGATCTAGTCCAATTCCTAAATTTGATGTCTTTTGTCTTCATTAGCGCCAATTAAATACTACAGGTTACTCTATGGGGGTCATGTCATACCATCTACATAGCTTTGGGGCTTCCTGTCACACTGTGAATGGCCTGTTCTTGTCTGTCAGCCCAACAGGACGCTGAAGCTGGGTGACTTCATACAGGGTGCTCTGCACTTTGTTCTTGGTCTGTGGAGATATGCCAATGATATTAAGCAAGTGTAATTTAAATCATCTGGGGTGCATGAGAATTTTCAGAAAAGTCAGCGCTACATTTTTCTGCCTGGCTTTTTGGATTAGTGCATAGTTGATTTGCTAAGGAATTATCACTTACAGCCTCTTTAGAGTTGCTAAGTACTTGAGGTAAATTTATCTCAAAGTAATTATGAAAGGTGGAAAGTGCAAGTAAATATTTGACAGAGCTTTCCATATTTTTAGGTGTCCAAGAATAAAATTTTCACTGTGTAGGAAATCAGATCTTTATTTAGGCATTAGGAAGTGTTGTGTTAGATTTTTATTCTGTAAAGTCCTAAAGACTGGCAAATCTGGTTATATTAACCATTACCTAAAAAATGGGTGGGCTTTGGTAGGTTTTTCTTGGATGGAAGAAGGATTTTTGATGTTTTTCTAAAAGATACTCTTGCAGCTTTACATCTTGTTCTATTTGTGAATGGAACTTTCAAAAGGAAGGTTAAAAAGGTAGTTTTTTCTCTAATGAATTTTGAATCTTCACAGTTAACATTACTGGAAAGCAAGAAACTATAAGCAACAAAAGGATTTTCTTTTATTTCTTTTATGAGTTCACGTAAGTTTGTAGGAATTTAGAACACTAAAATGGGACATTTTTTAGTCCAAAGAGTTGACTTGCATACTCAAGAGATTTCTGCCTTCAGCTTCTTATTCTTGTTGCCTTGCTGCAATTCACCTACCCTCCAGTTGTGCCAGTACACCTGTTCATGTTGTCATACTGTGAAACAGAAGATGAAGATTAAAAAGAAAATGACTGTGCTATATTGGAGAACTACATCCCTCATAAATGCTCTGCCAGGATAGTTTGACAAAGCGTGTGTGGGTAGCATACACTCCGTTGGGCTGTCAACCTGTGCCTGGGTTTGCAGGCTCAATTAGTGTGTACACATCTCTCCACTATCCTTCTTTCTCATGCGTGGCATAACCGTTGTCTCACCCAACGCCCATCACATACGTGCGTGAGTGATGGACGGTCAGATGCAGCAAATAATGTCAGACAGTAGATACTGTTTTGTGAATCTATGCTTGTGTTTTAATGGTGCTCCTTTGAGTGTAGTCCCCCTCGATGTCACACTTGTGGCAGCAGTATAGTGTCACAGGTTTCATTCATGGTCCTTGGTCCTCACCACTCTGCTCTGTAGCCTTCTCTGGCACGTGGGGATACCAAGGGCAAGGGATGGCACAGTACAACCCTGTACCAGCGTATAAGAACTGAGTTGTTGAAAGGATCCACAATGAAAGACAGTTGTGTGTCGAAGGGTCAGTGAGGGAAGTTTGTCAGTGTCACTGCTTGTCATAATTTCAGGATGTCACTGTGTAGATATATAACACTGAAAAAGCATGAGAAAGCTTCTCAAGTGCATTTCTTTGTGCATCAGTAAAAGGACGCCCAAGGTACTTTATAAACTTCTGTTTGTACTGTTTATATGTGTATTTTTATGGTAGTGTATCCTGCTTTATATGTATAAAATGATTCAGAACTTGATTATAATTACATTTCTTGATTATATTTTTCCTTTGAGGGTAAGTAGGGCATCAGGGGTGGTAAAATCATGTTTTACAATGTCATTCTAATTACTGGAATTTGGAAATAGGCAAAGGAGAGCAGTGGAAGCTGATAGAACAAAAGAAAGACTGCTTTGGAGTTGAGATAAAGGGACTGTAACTAAGAGCTACCTTAGCGCTCTTGATATCCTATAGAAACAGCCTTACTGGCAAAAATTATTTCTGAAAGCCCAGCACAAACTAAATATGGCTGCAGTGAGATAGAAGTGGTGTGTGGACATTGCCCTTATTCTTGTGTGGTGCTGAACTCAAGGGAATGCCAATACATTTAAATTACATGATACATTCTGTGAAACATCGCAGTAAAACAAGTTTTACCAAAAGGCACAGGAGAAGGGCTGCTTGTTCCTTCTCCACTGCCACCTTCCTCTTTTTTTCCTTTCCTTAAGAGATAGCGAATATTTTAGCAAGCAAGCAGGGTGAGTACCTAATTTAACACATCTTCTAAAATGAAGATCCCGGTTTGCCAACATGGAAGTGAAGGCTTTCAACTTCTACATCAAACTGTTCCAGCACAGATCAGTAGTCCTTACCCTTTGCCCTTTATTCAAAAGCGTTTTTGAAATAAATTATTTGAATGGGTTTAATTTTGAGTGTGCAGGTATTATCACAAATCTGTTACCTTTAAAATCTTATATTGGCATGCTGTGATAGAGAGAAGCCACGATTTAATTGGTACGGATTCTGAACTCATTTCCTAAAGACAGTCCCCATAGGCAAGCTTAAAAGTACTCAAAAAATAAGATAAGATGAGTTGGTGCAGCCTTGGCTTATGCTACCTTTTTTTTTTTTAAACAAGGTATTTTACCCTTTTTATCAAGTACTTTTCATCATATTCATGATAAAAATCAATTAGCAAGAGAAGGTAAACTTTTGCCTAGCACTTCAAATTAAGGACCAAGTATGAATAAATTTAACACTGAGAAACTATCCTGCATAGTTTATTGATTTTTATTCTCATTGCTCAATAGCAAAAGCCACTGGGAGATGTGAACTGGATCAGTTTGTATATGTATGGAAACTAGCTGCTAAATTTGAAGTAATTCCTCAAGTGTAACTTCCCTGGAGATTGAAGGGTTGTATTAATGTCATGGCAGGGATAACATGAATATAAATGGGAATTTGTAGGAGTAGCCAATTGAGTTTACGAAATCCGTATTACTAATGTAATGAAAAATGGGGAAGGAGAGTGGCTTGATTTGCAGATTTTTAGGTTGAAAAATCAGTATTAATAGCCTACTATACACAGGGTGTGGGATTTTTGTTTGGTTTTAGCACCTGCTAAGTTAAAAAGGTAAAACCTTGAACAGTTGAAACAGGAATCTTTGTGTCTAAATGCTGTTAACATTGAACAAAATCATCCTAAGAGAATGCGTTCCTCCAGTCCAGACTGCAGAAGCAGGTCTGTTGTAGTTATTCTTGTTAAAATATAAACAAGCCTCATATCCCATTTGAAGGGGTGCAGTAATTCGTAAGTTTTGAAACCAAATGACTTCCATTTTTACCTTTTTGCAATGTAAGATAGATATTTTTCCACCTAGTTAGTTCATTTGATCCTTCAACAGTTACCTGAGAGGCCATAAACACATAATGGCAAACTACCTTTAAGAGATTACTACTCTTAAAGTAAACACATACTCTGATTTGAGAGCCACCAGTTGCTCATGAATGTAATGTTTAACATGGCATGCAAATAGAGGAAGTGTTTCCATGCAAAATCAAATCTCATAATAATACTCAAGACATTTGTGTCCAGATCCTGTGGGTTTTTTGAGCTGGTTTTACAGGGAGTGCAGGAGATTAATTCCCATCTAAGAACTTAAGTTATAGAGAGAATAACTAGAGAAAGAGACAGTCAGTATGCCAAGCCCTGGTGTGTGTTCCTGCCTGTTTGACGTCTCCTTGCAAAGGATGGCATCCATCCCTGGGTGACGAGTTCACTGCAATGTCAAGGATGCCCTGAAACAGAAACACATATCCTTGCATCCCACTGTACTGCTCCAGCCCCTTTTATCTGTGCTGCTTTTAGGTTTGTTTGGGTTTGGTTGGTGGGTTGGGGGCGGGGGGTTGGCAGATAACTAAATGAGTAGGAGTTGAGAGGTTATGATGTCAGTAAGTGAAATACTTTGTGCCCTGATTTTGTGCCTGTTTTTCACAAGGGATATTGGCAGATTACAAAGTGCGTGGAAGAGAGGGACAACAAGGGTTCCAGTCTGGAACTGAGTGCTTTGTAGTAGGTAATTCTCTACAAGAGGATATTGAGAGGTAGCTTGGTTACCTAATCAGGTACATGTCTACAGTGTAAACTGTGTGCGAGCGCAAGTTGCTTAGCCTGTCTTCATAGCTGGGGAGAGCAAGAGGCAAGTCAAGGTGAAGTTCATCTCATCCTGATGTAAACAGCTAAAATAGCATAAATGCTTCTTTCAGGCAGAAAGTCCGCATAATGTATCACTGCAACCGTTGCATTTTGGACACGTGGACCCAAAAGCTGGCTACCTTTGTATTTTTTCCACCTTGTACTGGTATGATCCACTGGTATGAGCAGACTCCTCTAGCTGAAATTCTTGTCTGTGGCCCAAAATCATGGGCAGGTCAGCTGTGAAGCTGCTGACACGGTGAGTTCCTACTCCCAGTGAGGAACTGGAAGTGAATAGGTTAGCACAGTTTCTTAAGAGCAGAGGAGCATCTCGATGATAGAAAAAAATAGACTCAAACTCCCAAATGCACTGACTTCAAAAAGTTCATCAGCAATCAAGTAAATATGTTTAACAAAGCTCCTCTGCAATGTTCTGTGTTGTTGTCGTTTAGTTAAAAACCTGTTTCAGTCAAGACAACTCTCCCCACCCCTTTCCCTGTTTTAGGTGCAGAGCTCTGGACTGATTACCTTGGATGTTGTCCTATCTTCTGTGTCACTTCTGGAATTGTATTTAATTCCCTTACCCTTCGGTTAACCTACCCACACGTAGCATACCAACTACTTCATGTTTCAAAAATCTGTTCCACGAGAATGTTTCACCATAGAGAAAGCAAGTTTTGTCAGCATTCGTGTGAGTTTTGGGTGAGCCTGACACACTGCTCAAGGTCACAAACTCTTGCGAAAACAAAGCTTATGCTTTTGGATCATGAATCCTTCATAAATGGTTCAGCTGAGGAGAGTTACCTAAATAAAATAAAAAATTAAAAAGTAATTTCTGATTTGAGTACTTTAGAGGGATCTGGTTTTTTGGCTTCTGGCCCAGGAAAATGAGGACTTGACTATGTTCAAGCTGGTTACTCAAAAGCCAAGATATAAAAAATTACTGAAAATTCATCACCTTTTAAAAATTAACAGAAATGTTCACTAGTAGATAAGAGTCTGAAACACAAGACTTGACTTTAAAACTTTGAAACTTCAAATTTTGCAGTTTAGTTCATATCTGTCTTACTTCCAAGATCATTTCTTTTCTGAAAATCAGGACAAATTGAAAGTTTTGCTTTCTGCAAAATGACATTTCAAGTTCATTATCTAAAGATTTTTAGTAATCACTGGATTCAAAGCTGGAGGTTTGTTTCAGTTCCATTTCTACCTTGTTAGTATATTAGAATGGAATACGATTGCTTGAAAGTACAGCAATAACCATGTTAGTAAGAAAGCAGCTAACAGTAAAGTTTCCTCTTAAAAAGAAAAAGTATCAAATAGGGTGGAAACAGTATTGCAGCTCCTGCTTGAAACCCTTGGTGCTGCTTCTGCTTAACTTGTATTCAGCTTTACTTGGCATTTTATACAATAAAGGCTTCAGCATTTTTCTTCTAAGTTATTGCAAATAGTCCATACTACAGAAAGAGAATTCAAAGTGTATTCTCTAAAACAGAGAGAAAGCAGAAGATGAAAAAGGGAGTACTTTGGTAGGTGAGAAGGAGGTTGCAATGTGAATGGAGGGATTTTCTGGGGACTGTGAAAATACACGTGGGGAGTGTTAATGGCAATGAAGAAAAGGAAGGGGCTAGAGATGATGAAGCAACTGGGGTTGGAGAAAAAATGGAAGTGAAGTAGAAGAGAGGGTTAGTGAAGATGAAATGGAGAGAGTCAAGACCGCTGCTGTGTTCCATCAGTTTCACGACTGTTTTAAGTTTTTGGAGGAAAGGCAGAAGAGGGAAGATCGAAAGCCACATCATTAAGGACATATTTAAGGAAGAAAGAGAGGCCCCATAAGTAAAATACATGTTCTGTCATTAGAACTGCTTGAGTAGTTTGAGTAGCCTTGGTTATATAAAGCAACTATTTGCTGAAAAGCATGGTTCTTACAAACTATTTTCTGTCATACTTTATCGTCTTAGTGTTTTCTCAGATTATTTTGAAAGCAAACAACCTCTATGGAAAAGACTTGGAGAGTGAAGTCCATTCTGAGGTTTCCTTTTTTTATAACAAGACCGTATTTCCTATTCACCCTGAAAAGAGATATTATCTTAAACTTTCTTGGCTGTATTCTTCCATACCAAACCCAAAGGTATTGTAAGTGTCATCTCTTTACTGCTCAGGTAGATGAATATGACATTTACACTGTTAAAAACGCAAACAGATATTAAAAGGGGTGCCTTCTCCTTGGGTGTGCAACTTGAGATTTGTTAGCTCCTGATATTAAAGCGCTCACGAAAGTTATTAATGTTTGTGGGAACTGTGGAGGGTTTCTTCTCTGAACAGTTACCCATAGGTTTCTCAATTTAAACATTTAGAAATAGATATGTTAAAGAAAATCAAGTAGCTACTTCATTAATATGCTGAGTTTTGTGCCGTTCAGCATCATTAAATTAGGCTTGTCCCTGGCTTGATTTCACTTCCTGCATAAAATGACAGCAAGGATGTATTTGGACCAGCCCTATGTACTTTTTTACAATAGGTAACGCATGTTCCAACAAAATAGCATTGTGTGTCTATTGGACTTCATCACTCTGTTTACGCCTTTGAAAGAAATTACTAAACATTTTTTAATTATTATAATTACAGCCTGAAAAGTTCTTTGTCTGTTCCATGGCATATATTATCCTGAGGTGAAGGGTAGAAGAGAGCAGAAGGGGAACTCATTAAAAGTCTGATTAAAATTCCATGTTGACACACCTGCAAAGAAATATATCTGACGAAATCCCACCACCCTTTAAACAATGGGAGCCCTGGAATTAATTTCAGTAGGGCCAGGATTTTACCCTGTTTGCAGGGGAAGGCACAGTGGGCCTTGTTCTTCTTCTGGGCTTTTTTAGAAGAAGAAGTAGAATCAGGAAACAACGATGGCACCAACACCATTACAGGTAGCAGTACTGGTAGAAATGGGAGACACTTGAAATCAGCTTAGATATCTAGATACTTAACCACGCAAATCCCAATGTTCAGGTGAAGCTATCGGCTAAATGTCAGAGTTATGGGTGAATAACGTGACTCCCACATGTGTAGTGAAACCGCAAGTGATCTGAGCAGGTCATCTCAAATAAATGCCAGAATTTCACATTCATGACCTATAGGAAGATGATTTTGTCATGTTCAGAAAATCTTCCTTTAAAAATGTTGCTAGCACTGTTTTTCTCATCCCTCTTTCTGCAAACAGCTGAGCTCTTATGTTAGTACCAGGGATTTGCTAGTGTGGCTCTCCTTTTACAGGAGGGAAGTAACTAGTTAACATGAGAAGAATTTAAAAATCACCTGCAATAGATTTTCCATATATAAAAGCATCTTGATTTTAAGGTCAGAATCCTCTAAATCAGGAAGTAAACGCTATTATCAAATTAAAAAGTTGGGAGAATCTCCCATTTCCCGAGAGACCAGGCAGTCAATTTGTGGTCCTGGAGTGGCTGGATCTTTCATCTGTCACTGATCCAGGGCTGAACAGCATTGTTCGCTCTGTTCCTGAGGTCAGGGCAATTTACAGGGAGGAAGAAGGAAACATTTCTCTGGGAGGATTTTTATTTATTTATTTATTTATTCTACAAAACCTCAGAGGCTTGGAATGCCCAAAGGCTGCCCGACAGAGAGTGATAAAGCATCAAAATCACAGCAGGGGTGATCAAAATTGGTTTATATCTGACTTTGTAAGAAATGTGAACTTCTAGAGAGTAACTCAACTTAGAATCCCAGGTTGTATTGCTCTGGCAGTGCTTCATGTGTCTTCCAGTCTTTTTCCCAGAAGCCACAGGATTTCTGTGGATGTCGCAGAGTGGATACAGCCAACTGAGCTCTGACGCGCCCCTTGTCTGACTGGGGGGAAGAGACCCCCAAACCAGTTTTCCTCTTCCAGAACGCTGCCTCAGGCCTGCTCCCAGAAGCTCACTTCCTGAGGGATTTTACATGCCACTTTTTTCCCCCCAGAAGATGCACCAAAAGGAAAATCTTCGTAAAGCGTGAGAACACTTGGAACTGATTTTGTCTGGTATCAGATGCCTCGGTCAGCTCCCTTGGCTGCGGGGAATCCCCGCCTTGGGAGTGGGAGGGCGAGCACGGGCAGCGAGAGCGACAGTCGGGTGCTGCCGAGGGGGGACTGCAGGCACTGGGAGCTTCTGGGAGACTCGGGGCTTCCAGCTCGGCACATGGCAAACTGCCCTGGAGTCGTACCCGCTGGAAACCTCGGTGCCCTGGGGCAAAGGGAGCTCATCCAGCCTGTGTTTCTGGGAAAAGTCCATTGATAGTGGTAATCACTATATTGGCTTAAGGATGTAGGGCAGGTATGGCTTGAAGGCAGAATTAACATTTCTTGTTAGAGCAACTGTAAAAGTAGAAAAACTAGACAACCTTCAGGCACACAAGCCATTCTCCATGTTGCCACTTCCATGAATTACTGTGGTTTGCGTGCATCCTCAGTTTCAGTGCTAAATAGTCCTCTCAAGAAAATTTCTGGCCACCTCTTTTTGGATGTCCTTTTCTCCTTTCTCTGTCTCACATGAGAGTGAAATGGTGTTTTCTGGTTTTATCACTGGCTAAAGATTCATTTTTAGGTTAGTCATGAGTCGTAAGTAACTTACAGCCCAAGCAGTGGAACTTGGCTCCCAAACCTTTTGCAAACCTTGAGCATTCCTGGCATTCCCGGCTAGGAATTGTGTGCGAGCCTTTTTTAATGAACCCACCTGAAGTATAAGTGTCTCTGGATTTTGAAGAGCTCAGATCCAGAGTTTGCTTCTTGCTCTCCCTAACTTCAGTGGCAAGTGGATTTGTCATTGTTATTTGACAGAAAACTCGATGGTTAACATCTTGGATTGATATTGTGTGAAGGTATCTTCCTTGCTTTTATGGAGATCTAGCAATTAAGACAAATACTGTTCTTGCCATCTTGCAGCTTGTGATTGCTGTCTGTGACAGAATGATATGTTTTCTTTTATCACTATTTCTGATTACATAAACAAATGAAGGAAATAAACCTGTGGGACTTTTTTTTAACGAATTCTGTGTAACCTGTCTGTACAGTGCTGTACGCTATGCTTCTATCAGGTGTGTAGCTTGAGTTTCTTGTATATGGAAAATACATATCTGATTTTTTAAAAAAAAATTGTTAACAGGACATTTCCAAGTTCCCAGACAAAGATTATACAGTGCTGGGTGAAGGTGGAATCATTCTGAGCGGAGGCCAGCGAGCACGAATCTCACTAGCGAGGTGAGTATTTTGCTCTCTAAGTAGTGTAGTCTCTCATGTATAGGGAAAGTGTTATGACTAAGCACTTAAATACACGTAGACCAAGTCCTACTAAATAAATATCCTCCAGGTATATCAGGAACTTCATTTTACTATCAGAAACCTGAGTTATGCTATGCAATTGTGTTTCTGATATACCTGCGTATTTATTTATTGAATTTTAAAAGTTTGATGTCAGACGCATGCTATGGCTTAGCTGAAGATGAATCTTTCCCTCCTTGACATAAGATGCCGTTTGGAGATTCAGACCTTTAAGTGTAGCTTTCTAAGTACCGAAGAAACCCATACAAAGATACAAATAAGAAATATTCCAGGATCTTTCCCTGCTATGACACTTCTACAAAGCAGTTTATATATTGATTAATGACATACTCCCTCTCTGCAGGTAACAAAAATGAAAAAAAATGCCATGTTTCAAAAGGTGTTGCTAATGGTTTTGGTCTTTTTCTGTTGTAAAAAGTGGAAAGCAATGGCTAGTCCGTGCCTATGAATAATGGTTTGGCCTTGTCTGTCTGACCTTCCAATGTTAGTAATTTTGAAGGTCTACAGAGCAATAACATAGGTATTTGTCTTACAAATTACGTATGTGTTTCAGCAGAATCGCTTAGCTGTCATCAGAAATCCAGTAATGACAGCTCTGAGGTGTAAATGGCCCCATTTATTTCTGTGCCAAGTGCAAATTGTGCTGGTTCCCATGCTCAGAAATGCTGGGTAGAAGTAAAATCACATTATGGTGATCCACACTGGCATCCCATGAAAGACTGGCATGTCTGTGTGAGGCTAAAAGATGGGTTCATTAAAAGAGAGAGGCTTTCAGCGTGGATCTTTCTGGCGGATTTGTGAGAGGGAAGAGGCATATGGATTGTTCTGGTTTATGCTGTAAAATAAGAGAGGAGGTACAAACAAAGCTTTCAGAGCAAAAGGACGCCAGCCAACAAAACTCACTTAGATTTTCGTTTAAAATGCGACATTTACAAGAAGTATTTCCCAGGTTCTATGAAATATCATGTCTGTTGCTTTTCAGATGGTCACAGCTTCTTTACCGGAGGGTCACAGAACTGATGTATTTATTGTCAGCTATATAATTATTATTTTTAAAACGATTAAATGTCCCAAAGGCAGTGGTTGTATCTGCTTTACATTTTGTTTGGGCTCCAGTCTAAGCTCAGCATGCTGCAAGATGTGCAGGCGTTGAGGTGTGGGTTGCAGATGAAGCTCTGAGAAAGCTAGAGGATAAAATTTAGGATTACAACCCCAGGTTGTACCCGTCTGCACTGGCGATAAGCTGGATGTTATTTGCTTGGACTGGCTGCATACGTGTGTTTGGTGTACTCTGTGCAAAGCCACGTGAAATGAGAATCCCTGCTGGAAGTGCCATCAGCCAGAGGTCACGAGAAGCAGATGGACATTGCCTGAGTCCATCTTCCTTACAGAGCACTGTCAGTGCCTGCAGCTACAACCAGGGGAAAGAAAGGACCAAGAGAAAAAAAAGCACAGTGCATGCCCTGGGTTTGAGCTAGCTCGCTGGCCCAGTACCCTAAAGCCAGTCGTGTATAGCTACCAAGTCCAACATACAAATTAGAGCAATAATTTGAGTGCTACCATTATTCCAGGAAAAAACCTGCAAACATTTTGCTGATGAAAGCACCAAGAACAATAAGAACTTTTTGTTGTTGTGCAGCCACTACATCATAACGTATGGTCAGTGAAATCCATCGTGACAGAGGATTTTGCAATAAAGCTGCTTGGTTTATTAACATAATGTACTGTTATTGAGGACTTTTTCTCCTGGTGTTTAAATATTTTCACATTGTTTAACATAATGATTTTAAAACTCATTTTCAGAGTACTTTAAAAAGTACTGAAATGCAGCTGTCCAAATTTTCTTTACTAATTATACCCTGATTCATATCACATCATGATGTTCATACTCACAGAGGAAGGCAACGAACCTTTTTGAATTTCTATTGAAATTGATTTAAAATGAAAACCCTCTTAACCACAGGTTTAGGTCCCAGTGAGGCATGTCTAGGCACATACGGCTTAAGGTCCTAATACTACACATAGTTTTTCATGTTTTGAACTCGAAATATTGTACAGTCCCATTTCAGATAATGTTTACAAGATTGTGGCTCACTAATACACTCACCAGTTATTTCAAAGTACTTTTAAAACTAAGGGCTGAGACCTCAGTTTTTTCACACACTTATTTACATACAAGTAATATTCCCTCAGGCACCAGTAGACGTTATAGTAAGTACTAAATTCCCATTGAAATGGTCATTGTACACTGATGGGGCCTGTCAGAGTCAGGCCATAAACAGGTCTTTAGAGTAACCTGTGTAAAAGGCAGCTGTCTAACTTCCTTTGGTTGCACAGAAATTAATGGAAACGGAGTTAGTTTGTCATGTGGTCTGCAGCAAGGAAAGGCTTTATTGAAAGGTGTCTCATAAGCACATATAACATTGAACTCCAACTCCACATTGATGCTGTAGAAAAGTCTATCAATTACAAGTTTTGGAGACGAAACTGTAAAGGCATTCTTTTTTAGTTGTATTTATGTAGATTTATAAGACTTGTGAAAGTTAATGTCATTTCCGTTTTCTCTGTTCAGAGCAGTGTACAAAGATGCTGATTTGTATCTTCTGGATTCTCCTTTTGGACATTTAGACATTTTTACAGAAAAAGAGATATTTGAAAGGTACCGTATGTTTTGATGGATTGTATTTAGGAATCCCACCAAGCAGCACAAAGTAAAACCAAGAGCAGGAATTTAATAACAGTACAAAAATACTGAAGTGATCAAACTTATACCTTTGGGGATGTTTATTTTTAGGAATTCTCGTGACTGAGTATTTTGTGTTAGCAGTAGGACAGCGTACTTTGCTGGGAACAAGCCTGGACCATGTGTGAGCGTTACTGCTCCCTCTTCCATCTCAATGTATTGAGCCTGCTACAATGTGTTACTCCCAGGGTGCACGGCTTTGTATCTGGTGTGTCTGTGTACCAGAAAGGCTTTCATTTTAAAACATTTACCTGCTTTGTAAGTACAAATTTTTACAAAAAGCTATATTTTGTCTTGTTTTTCTAATCACTGAAAAACTGGTCACCTGAAAATGCCCACTGACCAGGAGATTGGCAGCAGGTTGGCCAAAGACAGAGACTTTTGGCTTGTCCTGGTGGTGTAGCTCAAAACAGTAAGGACACACACTGCTATCCATCAGCTTTTCAATCACCGTAGGTTTGAAGTTTTGAAATTGAGCTAATACTTTTACATTTGATAGCAAAAGATCTAAGTAACCCTAAGATGAAAAGAAATATTTCATTTTTGTGTTGAACTGTGCTTTTTCCTGAAAATGATTTTCCCCGTTTTTTTTTGTTCCTGAGATAAAGTACTCACTCTTTACACATCTCAGCCTGACCACCTCCTTTGTAGTTTGAGGGAGCACCCAAGACTGCTCATACTAGGCACGGGGCAGGTAAAAGCAAACAGATTGAAAGTGAAAGGGATAAAAGCAACATTTAATCATGAAGAAAAAAATCTAATTTTTAACACTTTCATCTTTTATAGCTGTGTGTGCAAGTTGATGGCGAATAAAACTAGGATCCTGGTTACTTCAAAACTGGAACATTTAAAGATTGCTGACAAAATATTAATTTTACATGAAGGGAGCTGCTATTTCTATGGAACATTTTCTGAACTTCAGGGTCAACGGCCAGACTTCAGCTCAGAGCTGATGGGATTTGATTCTTTTGATCAATTCAGTGCAGAGAGAAGAAATTCAATTCTGACCGAGACTCTCCGCCGATTTTCCATTGAAGGAGAAGGCATGGGGTCACGAAATGAAATAAAGAAGCAATCTTTTAAACAAACATCAGATTTTAATGAGAAAAGGAAGAACTCCATAATTATTAACCCCCTTAATGCAAGTAGGAAGTTCTCAGTAGTGCAGAAGAACGGGCTGCAGGTCAATGGGATAGAAGATGGCCACAACGACCCACCAGAAAGGAGGCTCTCGCTGGTACCTGACTTGGAACAGGGAGATGTAGGTCTGCCTCGGAGTAACATGCTAAACACTGACCATATGCTGCAAGGTCGGAGGAGGCAATCGGTGTTAAACCTGATGACGGGCACCTCTGTGAACTATGGACCAAACTTTTCCAAAGCGGGAAGTACAACGTTTCGGAAAATGTCTATGGTGCCTCAAACAAGCCTGGCTTCTGAGATAGATATCTACACCAGGCGCTTGTCTCGAGACAGTCTCTTGGACATAACTGATGAAATCAATGAGGAGGATTTGAAGGTGTGTGTTGATTTACATTCATCTTGGGTTTTGATATGGTGATAGTTTAGTGCAATATACTCCTTATATATTTTTCTACTTGGCTATGTCATTCCTAATGCAGTACTTGTCTGTGGAATATCTTTTTTGAATATTTGTGAATTTTTTTCAGCTCAAATATCATCTTGAAGTCATTGAAATCCTCAAAAAATTGTTTTGCCTGATTTTTTTATGGTTTTTGAATGCTATCTGTAGAGAATTTCAATGCAGAATTTTAATCTCCTGCACTTAATCTACCTTTACGATTACTTATGCTGAAAGGAAATTTGAAACCATAACATGGAAAAACGTTGTTTTAAAACATTAATGTAAAATTAACATTTGAAACACTAAGGCTTATGGTAAAAATAAAATACATTTGGAGTACTAGCACAGTTTTTTAAATTGGAATTTGATCAAATTTGACAAATTTGTCAGACTGCTTAGCTCTTATGTTCTGATACAGATAATGAACAGAGGAGTAAGCTGGATTTTACTCAGGTTTTATGGATGTGCTGGAAATTATGCAATTAAGGTTGAGTTTTACACCAAGAGCTAGACGAAAATTCCTTTTTTCTAATAACTATCAACTGGTCATGATGAATTACTTACATTTTCAAAACTGACAGCTAATTTTCACAGGATAGGAAAATTTTCTGAAGTAGTTTCTTAGGTGGAAAAAAATCTACAAGAAATATTTAAACTCATAATTTGCTGAAGCACTGCCCATTTTTTCTTTTGCTTTGCTGATCTCAGCAGAAAAAAACCACCTCAGAGTATTTCCAAATTTATTCTAACAACTCAGTAATAATCTCCATTGAAAGAAAATAGCTATTGATACAACATTTCTGGGCTTCTAGGAGTGCTGGACAAATCTTGGTTGTTTCTTTCAGTGGTATCTGAAACTTCCAAATAATCTCTAAACTGTATTGTTATATCAAAGATGACTCAACCAGTCGGTACCTTCCTCTCCAGCCATTATTAGGCAATTTGAATGCTGTAGTTAATTATTTTGAGTGAGTTAGCAGAAAGAATGACAGCATTCATGTGTCAGAAATTCCCATATATAGATATTATTGTCATTCTTACTATGGTCTTATCAATTCTTTGACAGGAATGCTTTGCTGATGATGCTGAAAGCATGGGTACTGTTACCACATGGAATACCTATTTCAGATACGTTACCATCCACAGAAACTTGATTTTTGTTCTAATTTTGTGTGTGACTGTCTTCTTATTTGAGGTAAGAAAATCTGCACTTGATGTCATGTTACTACAAATGATGTTTGTTCAAACTGTGTTCTTTGTGAAAAAAGGATAAATGGATAAAGCAGCAAGACGTTAGCTCATGTATGTATCACTTATTGGCAACTGCTGTTAAATGATATTGCAATGACTTTTCTACTGTTTAGATGAGCATTTCTCACCAAAGATAGTGATCAGTGCACAGCAGCAGAAGATCCACCTTCTCAAATTCTCTCGGTTATTTTCTGCTGCATGGTACCATAAATAAGAATCGTTGCCCTATGCAGGTCTCTTGTTCACAGGTGAATAATCTTCCATTTTCCATTAAAAGATACCTTTGCAGAGCCTTGGGGGTTAACAGCAATGATCACTAGAATTTTTTTCGTAAGCACATACATAAATTCTGGAGAATTGCTTTCAAAAATGAGTTAGTAGCTTTGCTCCTGGTGAAAGAGTGGTGAGTGAGGCAGAGAGCTGAATGCCATTTAAAGATGGATGGGGATGTGCCTGCAGCGTGCGGAGAAGACTTTTTCTGAGTACAGTGGAAAATGCTGTCAGAAAAAGTGCTAAAGAACCATCTGCCTGATCATGCAAGTCTGACTAATTTTCTTATAACAGAAATTGCCTGCTTTTTGTCTTGTCTCCCAATTTAGGAAAGATTTTTCACATATATACAGAATCTCATAGTGTCTTCTTTTACAATTAATATCCTAAATCAAGTGTTTTTCTGAGGGAAGGAACACATCTCCAAGACTGGGAGATTAATGAGACTGCATTCATATGTCAACTTATAAAATATGGTACCAATTTCTCTTGGCATTTTTCAACATGAACTGAAAGAAGAGGAGAATCTGTTCGGAACATAGGACTAGTTTCTGGCTGATTGTGTCAGTGAAAGGTTTTTAGCAGTTCTGGGGGGGCATTCACACTTCTAGTGTCATCAAACCTGGAGAAGGATATGATTGATGGTATCCTGAATTTATACTAATGTTATGTTGGAGGTGATTTAAATTAGTTCTTTGGGACCAGGAATAAAGTCTGGAGCTTAGACCAGGAATAAAGCCTGGACCTTAGATCTAGTTTGAGATCCCAAATTTTTAAACCACCTCCAGAAGCAAGACAGTATTTAGATGCCTACAGACATAGATGCGTAGCTGTTCTTATCATGTAAGTTTTATTTTCATGGTAGTGGAAAATGGCTGTGTAAACCTACAACAATAAAGGTAAATGTGAGTTGTAGGGGAAAAGGAAATTTTAACTTTGAGGTAAGTCAGATTTATCCCCGAATATTCAGTGTACATTTCTAATCTTGATTACAAATTTTTGCTTCTACATTAGACTAAAACCTTTTTAAATAATTCAAAAACCTCAACTTCTAGTTGAAAAACAAATCTTTTGACAAAGAATGTATCCATCTAAGTTAAACTTTGCAGTGTGACTACTGCTTAAGTAAAAGCCTATTGATAAATTAATGGGCTGGAAGTTACTCAGTCATAGCACAGACTATATAACATTTAGCAAACCTGTGTGCGTAAGATGAAATACCGTGCCAAGTGGTTATGTGGCCTGTACACATACATATACTGTACTGAGCTAACAGTTTGTACCCTTCTAACCTTCAACAATGAAGAGAGGCCAGTGATGAACACCCAAGGGCTGAACTGAGAGAGTAGTGACAAGTAAATTGAAAGTGGAGTTTTGACACCCTTTAGAGTTGGGTGGGACTATCGTGGAAATGCTAGAGAGACTATTTTAGATTTAGAATGTATTGCTTTGTAGTGTAGGTTCCAAGGTGAGTCCACACAGATCTCCAGAAATTGGGCATCGGTTGTGCATCCTTCCTAGCTTTGCATGGGGTTGTGTGTGTAGCTTACTCAAGTGGCTCAAACTGTGTTTCCTAGGTGTAACACCCAGAGACTAGGGTTGCTGAACTGGAAGAAGACCAGTTATGAATGGAAACATATAGAAAGGCTTTGTGAAGTTATTCTGTCCCAATATTGTCTACCTTCATCTTCACAGCTGAAGAAACTCTGTTGTGAGGAGTCAAGACGAGAACAGTATTCTGTTGGGAGATGTAGATATATTATTCTGAAAGAAGCCTGATCCTTACAAATGCTTAAATTCAGGGCATCATAGTCAATCTTGAGTTATTTACTGTAAGACCTGCAAAAGCTAATGGTTCCCAAGGAGAAGACTGTAATTATGTGCTGAGATATTATCGCAATACATTCCTGTACCAGTGTCAGAAAAATATAAGGGAAGAGGATCATAGAAACTATGTTTCAACCCTTAGAAAGAAGATCATAGGCAAAAATAGAGCAGACTGAAATGTGATGGACTAGATGAAGATCTCCAGTGTCTCAGTGGACAGGCAAGAAAATGTGTTAGAGACTAAGCTTCTGTTGAGCACTGAAGCGTCTCACAATAATAAGGATTTAATTCCACATTTAAAAAATATGAAAATAGATTATGTGGAGAGTTACGTCAAACTAGCAGCCAAGCAATATCAGGCAAACAGGTATATCAAATGTAGCTATCAGCTACCAAGAACAACAATGCAAAAATAACAGTGTTAAAGGTTTGACATTCATATTTGAATAGCTGCCTTTGAAGATATTGAGAGACTTACTCTTTTAGGGCCATCAAGAAATACTAATCTTTAAAACTTAAGATATGTTAAAGCATACAGTGAATGTTCCTTGTCATTAGGAATGCATTAGCAAGCCTTTGTTAATAGTATGGTAAAAAAACAATAAAAGAGTATTTAGGCACTTGAGAGCCTGATTGTAATACAAGTCTAAATGTAGCTTTCCTGGTGGGATGCACTAAATGGTTTCTGTGGAAAGAGGAGCAGATATGACAAGGTTTTTGCTTCAGGGAAGTTTGATTTCCATCCATTTATAATGCTCTCTCTAAAACCAATTATAAAGTCAGTGAAAGAAGATAAGTTAGAAAAAGTATGTAATGTGACAAGAAAAATAATTGACTCTGTTTTCTTTGGTCACAGGTAGCTGCTTCTCTTATTGGGTTATGGTTTCTTAAAAAGTAAGTAGTGGTGATCATGCATGGAGATATTGAGGTCTCCTTTATATTGATTTTTGCTATAAATAATAGATTCTTACAGAATTCTAGATGGATAGACACTAACTTACATTCAATAAAATGGTTAATAGATGGATGCTCTAAATACCTCTTGTAGGTGGTATCTTAAGCTGGTACTTCTTTAAGTGCTAACAATCAAATGTTTTGTGCCTTGTTTTTGAGCACATAACAACACATGCAAGACTTTTTGTGGGTCAGCTCACTCTAGAGATTGAGCTTGATTATCCTGAATACACTGTGGTTCACAGCTGTCTTTCAGAGGTGTCAGGCGAGACATTTTAAAGAAGCAGTTTTTGTAAGACCCCATTTATACAATTCCCTCTGCTCACCTCTGAAAAATTCCCAGAAGTTAGAAGGTCAGGCAGATGAAGGTTAAAATGTACTGAGCTGCGATATGGCTTTTCCTGGGTTAATGCTTTTGATCCCTGGTTTTGTCCTGCAGTGCTAAGTCTGTATGTCGGAGTATAGAAAGCATATGGTGACTTAGGTCTGATCTGGAGGAGGAGGGATTTATGTTGATGTCTCCTTATGGTAGGTCACTAAGGCCTTTGATTTGTGTAGTACACCTAAAGCATTTTACTTCCATAATTATTCACTTTTTTCAACATTTAAACTATTTTTTTCTGGTTAAAAGAAGCAGATGCATTTTCCTTGATTAGACTAGTTTTGTCAGTGATTAAACAGGCAGTAGATTTGCAAAAGACTACCAAAGCAGTACATTTTCACAGTAGTTTGGAGAAAACTGTTGGAGGGGTCACAGTTACATACCAATGGCTTGATTTCCACCTTGGTAAAAGCCCTTCATTGCACAATTGCAACTGATTTCAGAAATGACTACAAATGCTGACAGGCACCTGAATCACCAAAGGTATCTGAGGAGATAAATAAGCCATTTATTGCCTTGGCCCCTGAACACACACAGAGTAACTTTGCCTTAGTGGAACATGGGGTAGGTCCTAATTTATATTTCATACATACAGGACAATATCTTTAAAAATGACTGGAAATATATATAACTAACCATTAACATAGTTTTAAAACTAATGAACGTTGCAGAACTATTTGTTTAGTAGAGAAAATAAGAGAGAAGAAAATGCAAATTCCAGTAATGCATTTATTTTTGATTTCCATCACACAGGACAGCTTTGAAAGCAAATGCAACACAATCAGAAAACAGCACCTCTGACAAACCTCCTGTGATTGTCACTGACACTAGCTCCTACTACATCATTTATATCTACGTGGGAGTGGCAGATACCCTGCTTGCCATGGGAATCTTCAGAGGTTTGCCTCTTGTGCATACGCTTATAACAGTGTCTAAAACGCTTCATCAAAAGATGGTGCACACGGTTCTTCATGCACCCATGTCAACATTCAACTCTTGGAAAGCAGGTAACTGAGATGGGAACTGATTGACTCATGTGTGAGTTTCATTTCAATTAAACAATTTTCATTCTGTTAAAGGATACTTTTGCTTTCCATTTACATTTTCGGTCAAGCTGAATGTTAAAAGTTTGCCACATAGAGTAATTTGTGAATCTTTTATTCAACCTTGATTGTACTTTAAGTGTGACATATTTCAGTTGTCAATTCTGATTCTGAAATATCACCTTGTAAGTTGGAGAAAATTAACTGTTAACTATTTGAGGCAATAAAATGAGAATGACTTCTAATGAATAAACTTTGTCTAAAACTGCAATAGAAAATATATAGTCAACTATGTGGGGAGTGACAAGGAGTCAGATGTGGATGATAAATAGTGCTTTGTTTCATGAGTAGTCCTTCTAAAATGGCATAACACATCAGTTAGTGCGAATAATGATATGTGTATTCAAATTTGGCTCTGGAGTTGATACTGAGTTCATTATATAACTGGTGCAACAAGTGCCATCTCCCGCTGTACATGAAATTCCTATCCCACACCCTTACTAGTGTGCACTAGATCACCAGAGACACTGGTAACTGACAATACAACATAGGGTTTCTCTTTCATTTTCCCATTATATTCTTAATTTCGTTGTTACATGGAGATTAATACAGTCATTCGGCTCAGAAGCTAAGAAACTGGTGTACAAACTTATATAAATGCTGATGTGCAAATTATCTGTGTATCAGCAGAGCCTGCTACATAAGGGGTACAGACTGTACGCTTTGTGCCTCTTTTTTCTGTCCCGTTTAATTATGCTTCTTTCTTTTTATTACATTTTCCTGTTTTTTTTTCTGAGATTCCAAGAGCTGAAACAGAAGTTGTGGAGCTATATTCCTCCATGGGGAAAGAAGCTGTAGCTCCTCTAAAGTGTAGCAGAATTTCTTGCACTGGAAAAAATCTTGTACTTATCCTTAATATTTTGTATTTAGAAAAATTTGTTACTTTTTATTAAAGTATTAGTACTTTTTATTAAAGTAGTATTATATAAAGTAATAAATGTAGGATTTTGGGGGTGTTAAAATGTTTGACTTTTTCTTTCTTTTCTTAATCCATAGGTGGTATACTTAACAGATTCTCAAAAGATACAGCAGTACTGGATGACTTACTTCCACTTACAGTATTTGACTTCATTCAGGTTTGTAGAATAAAAGTTCTAAATTTTGCTGTCTTATAGCACTGTAAAGTTTCAGTAGTACATCATGCAAAAGAAATCATGTTAACAAGAAGAAATAAAAACTGGAATTAAATCTCTCTTCCTTTTTTTCAGTCTGTATATTTATTTACATAGCTGCTTACCTTGTAAGTCAACTTCATTGCTGCTTTTTTGAGTACTTGCCTATGTGTGTACCTCCACTGTTTGTGCAAACCACTTTTAGTACTCAGGCTCAGAAACATTTTTACCCTGCAGACCCCTACAGTACAAGTATCCCCACTGCTGCCTACATTCACCTTCAAAGGTGTAAAGGGCATTCCTTTCTTTCTTTCAGTTATCTTGGCTCAAGATTAATATTTTTTTTCATGCTATCCTTTGACTGCATTCAGTCATTTTCATGACTTTACCTCCTTAGCCTCTTCTCTTCCCAGTTTGCTAGCATCACCCTTAATTTACTTCTCTTTTGTTGAATATATTCTGCGTTTTTTCTGTTCTTTTATCTTCTGTAGAAACTCTTCCAGGCCTGCCTTATTGGGCAGTTTGACCTATGATGATGTGCTTTCAATTCTCAGTTGGGCAGTTATGCTTTCCCCCCCCACTACCCCCCTTCACAGGTTTGACTGCCAAATTTTGTCTTTTGTCCTTCTCATCTTCGTGGCTTCCCCCGAGTCTTTGGGATTTAAGCTGAATCTGTCAGGCACTGGATAACTATTTGTGATGGAAGAGAGCTTTAAATGACTTGAAGGAATGTTCTATCCCTAAGAGTTGTAGAATTGCAAACTTTTTATTTTTTGGATGGAAAGGCTTGTTTCCAGTATACCTTCTGGGGAACTCCGTTCATTGCAAAATCTTGAGTTTTGAATGACCTTTCAATTCATCCACACTGAAGAGAACATTGAAGAAATACAGAGATAGAGGCAATTCCAGTGTGTCTCAAGGAGGATGCCTTTGTTTGCTCCCTATATTGCCTAATCTGAGACTTCGTGGCTCTGTGTGGATCCCAGCACCCATCATTAGTGTCCCACCACTAATGCTGTGTCTCAAGGAGGATGCCTTTGTTTGCTCCCTATATTGCCTAATCTGAGACTTCGTGGCTCTGTGTTCCAGGACCCATCATTAGTGTCCCATCACTAATGCTGCACTGCCAGCTTTTCCTCAGATAGAGGTGGTTCCCAAAACATTTAAAAAATAAAAGCTGATCTTCCCTGGCCCTCCTGTTCCTCTCTACCTTTGTTTAGGAGATGTGAAGGCCTGACTTAGTCAACTCAAACACTCTGCTGCACAGATTGCCTGTCTCTATCTTCGAGTTTGCTCTGCTTTACAGTCCCTACCAACGTGACTGATCAAAACCGAATCCCTTTCCCTATATCTTTGTTACTAATTGGTAACTTTGGCTCATGACTAGAGAGAAGCTAGTGCAGCTCTACATGAAGAGGTTCAAGGACATTACAGCTCTACTTCATGTCCTGCTGATGTCATGAAGATTTGCTGAATGAGTAAACATGGACACTGGGACCTTCTCTGAATCATTAATGTCATCTTCAGTTTCAAGGATTCAATACTGTCTTTTCTGGTGTGGCTATTTTGTTTCTGATATTTTGGATCTGCCATGGGCATGTTATTCCAAAATTATTTTAGTTAGTCTGTCTCTACATTTCAAACTCTCTGCAAGAAACTGTCTAGGTTTTCATGTTTTCAAGGATAAGGAAAATCCCTAGATTTAGCTTTTCTGTTCTGATGCCTTTCAGAGGCTAACCTATTCTCTAATGTCCCATAGGTTCACCTCTGTCTCCTCAGTCTCAACTGCAGTCTCAACTGCAGAGCTCCTGAACAAGCTGCCCTGTATTTCCAGGTTCTTCTGGTGAAAATCATTGAACCTACCCACTGTCTTGAATGCTTTTTACCAGCTGTCCCTTCATAAGAAATTCCTTCTGATCCTCCATAGATTCAGACTTGTTTGGCAGCTTCAGACTTCCATGGACTCTGCTAAAGAACTGAGTCAGATTCCTCTGAAAGATACAGAAAAGTTATACATATGACTTTCTCCTTCTGTGCTGATCATCGCAGAGTCCCAGAATTGGGAGGGGACCTCTGGCCCTAGGACCTGGGACCTCTCCAACCCCTCTGCTCAAAGCAGGTTCAACTAGAGCAGGTTGCTCAGGGCCATGTTGGATTTTGGATATCTCCAAGGTCGGAGATTCCACAAGTTCTCCAAGTAGTCTGTTCCAGTGTTTGACCATCCCCACAATAAAAATGCTTTTTCTTATGTTTAAATGGAATTTTGTGCATTTCAGTTTGTGCCCATTGCCTCTTCCTGCTGGATGTCATTGAGAAGAATTTGGCTCAGGCTTATTTGCTGTGCACCAAATACCTAGTGGTATTTATATAAATAGAATATATTTTTTAAACATATATGATTTATAAAACTTATTTGCATATATACACAAATTTATAATTTATATAAATATAGTAAATATAATCAGATACTTATACAGTGATAAGATCCCCCTAAGCCTTTTCTTCAGGCTAAACAATCCCAGCTCTATCAGCTTGTCCTTGTATGTGAGATGCTCCCGTCCCTTTATCATCTTCAAGACCTTTCACTGGCCTCACTCCAGTATGTCTGTCTCTCTCTTGGACTGGTGAGCCCACTCCAGATACAGTCTCGCTGGTGCTGAAGAGAGGGGAAGGATCACCTTCCTTGATCTTCTGACAGTGCTGCTGCTGTTGGCCTGCCTTGCTGCTGGGGGGTGTTGCTGCCTTGTGGTCCACCAGGACCCGCAGCACACTCTGCAAAGCTGTTTTCCAGTCGGTCAGCCTCCAGCCTGTACTGGCGCATGTGGTTATTCCTTCCTAGGTGCAGAGATCTACAGAAAAGGTTAGCTTCTAAGCGTACTGGGATGCCTAAATCTCAGTGTGGTGGAGGTGGAGACTTGGTCTCTGCTAGCCTTCAGTTTATGTTTGCGTAAGTTCATCCTTCTGACTTCTGAGCTTTTCCCAAGAATTTGACACAAAATTTAAGAGCTGCTTCTTACTCCCTCTTCTGAGAGAATGAGCTGGGAGACGGCTCTGGCTAACTCCTTGTTTAGGGACACTGCCTCCTTCTCTGTTGCAGCTGTGGGTGTCACGGCATAGTTTTTCTTAGGACTTCTATGGGCATTAGATGTATTGAGGGGCCTTCCCTTTTAAGGAGCAGGGCTTTTCATCCAGGACAAATGAGGCTTAAAGAGGCCTGGGTTACTCTCCAGTCACCCAGTTGTCCATAAAAGAAGACGCAGCATCAACCTTTACATCAATGACAAGAGGGGGCATCTGTGATGTTTTCTCCGACAGCCATCTGACCTGCTTCCGTACATCTTGGGTATGAATTGTAGCCAGCTAATGACTGCAGTAGCATTACCACTAGTTTTAACGTCCATCTCGGTCTTCTACCAGTGCTTACAGTGGGGTCATCATTTCTTGGAGATCCTTCATGTGAGATGCTGCTAGCATATATTGCTTGTCCCTAAGCTTTAATATGGTTACACTCAAAAGGTCATCATGAACTCTCTGGACATTTATACCTGTGGCCATGACTGGTTTTACCTAAATGATAAACCCCATTGGTTAACCAGATTGGCTGCTGCAGTCATTGCCACCCTGAACCCTTGCTGATTTGCTGTCTCTACCCCCAGCTGCATTTTCCAAACTGGTGACACAGAGGAAGCACTGGAACCTGTCTCCCCATCTGGCCCCTCTGTCCCAGGTCTGAAAGCTCAGCACCTGCAGTCACTGCAGCACGGCATTGTGGCTCTTAACTGGGCTGGATGAGCCCTCTGCTGCCGTTCCTGACCATATGCCAATGTAACTGGCTCATGTGTTGATTTTTGCCTCTGCCTTTTTAGAGAAGGTGTCATATTCTGTTTGACTTTACACTTATTTTGTGTTTGGAGTTTATGAAATAACACAAATTTTCATATTCAACTTTTTAGTGAAATAACTGTTGGACCAGCAGTGAGAACAATATGGCATCATGGTGGCCCTTGCAAAATTTGAGTAAATGATGGAAAAAGGAGTCAAAACAGTCACTGTGTGACTGTGTAATCCCAAGTAATGTAATAGCTGTAAAATTTGGCTCAATATCAATTGAACAGCTCATTCGCTTCTTAACAATTAGAGATACAAGAGGTACTAAATTCTGCAGTTTGAAATAACGAGTAAACACAAATCCATTCTTGGTTTGCTACAGACCAGTGCTATACAGCCTGCACAAGCATAACCCACGCATGTCACCATTCTTTTAAGAAAAATGAGGAAAATACTGAAAGAAATCTTTAACTAGTTCAGCTGTTACAGTAATTTTTTTCATAAACGTTGATGCTGCCATTGCATTGCTCAAATTTCTGATGAAAAAAAAAGGGTAGGAAACGTGGAACGTACTTACCTGTTCATGAAAGACCTCTAACTAGGAATACTGGGAATTTAAATCCTTCCTTGAACTTATGGGGATGTAGTAGCAAAAACACCAACTGCAGATTTCTTCCTAATGTGGAATTAGTTTTGCTTTCCATCGATTTCTTTGCTGACTGGTCCTTTGCAGTGATGTGTCAATGCGATGTTCATCATTTTGTCCAAATTGTCCGTTTGCAGTTGCTTTAGGCTGATAAGTGTACAGTTTGAAGTAGTTGTTCAGCGTGAAACAGAATACAAAGCAGAACTTTGCTATTTTCATTAGATTTAGGTATGAGACAAAAACAGTCTAAGTGTTTAAGGTGCTTCTAGATCAGGGCCTGATTTAGCCAAGTCTGTCTGGAGCTACTGAGAATATGGTAGTAGTCTCTGGTGGGTTAAATAGATTAACTCTGGAATGATTTTGTTCCTTTTAAGTCATCTGTCACCTTGAAACATCTTTTTTTCTCCTGAAACTGCTAATTTTTCATACCACAAGTCCTCTAACGACTTCTTTCCTGTCTTCTGATCAGGATGAGTAGTAGTGCTAGTTTCATAGGTGGGTTACAGTCCCTTGAGCAAGCGATGATGTACAACTTCCCCCTTTTTCTAACCCTCAGAAAAACTCCGTGGCCCAGAACCTGCAGGAGACTGGCACTCAGCTCCTGGCAGCCTGGCACACCTAGTCCAGGCAGGACAGGGACAGCACCGGTAGGTTTGCGAGGTGGCTGCAGATATTGCAAGTGTCGTTCTTACAATTTTAACTGGAGAGTGAGTGCCTAGCTGCCATTGGGTTTGTGTGGCTTCATAATTTAGAAGCCTGCAATACCGGTTGTACTACAGAAAACGCGTCTTCCACCTATTAGAAAAGGCAGCAGTTTATTCTAACAGGTTATGGATCTGGTCTCAGTTATTCACAGTCTTTTCACGGAGGTTTGTTCTCAGCTGCAAATCCTACTTAGGTTAGCACTTTATGTTTGTTGAAACAATACGGGAAGGAGATTCATCACCAATCTCTAGTCTATAAAATGACAAGTTTACTATATCAATAGTATTTTTCTTTCATTCTACAGTTAATACTGATTGTGATTGGCGCTATAACAGTAGTCTCAATATTACAACCCTACATCTTCCTGGCATCAGTGCCTGTGATAGCAGCCTTTATTATGTTAAGGGCATACTTCCTCCACACTTCTCAGCAGCTGAAACAACTGGAATCTGAAGGTAGGAGCAGCAAAATTGGTAGACTTCTAAATCCACAACAAATCAATTGAGAAGTGATTCACCCTTTCACCTCTTTTTTGCCTTTTCTCTTGCAAGATGCCATTGTCTCTGGGAGCAGAACACGTATCTTCTTAAAGCCAGTGCTGTTACTGATCCAGCCAATACTGAGTGCTCTGCTGCCAAAGAGCAATGGAGAAGATCTTTCTTAAGCCGGACTTTATCACCACTGCAGCTGAAAACAAATAAAGTCCTGACATACAGTTTTCTTGAGAATAAATGTAACTCGAAAAATTGTAGTTAGACTTGGTATGTGCCCCATGAGCTTGTTTCTTTATAAGAAAAATTATAGAATGGCTGTATCTTGATTGCAAAGTATTCTTATTTCTGAATAAGTTATTTGACTAAATTTCCTTCCTCTTCCCCCGTTAGGAGACTAACATGTTCCCAATAAAATGGAAAACCTCATTCTGAAGTGCAAGTTTGCAGATCAGGCAGTGTGGCCTGGCTTTACAACAAACTGGCAGATCCTCAGCAAATCAGACCTGAATCTTAAACAGTGATGATCATCTTCCCTTTTACCTAAGTGTAATTCTGAAGTTCCTCAGATCTAAATCTAAATTTCTTTGATGTTCACAGGGACCCAGAATTGGCTCAGCACTTTTTATATAATGCAAGATCTGCTTAAAATTACCATGTCAGTACAGTTGAATCCAAAGCATTAAAGTACTCTGCCTGTGCTAAAAAAACTTCACTCGATGGTGTTATCAGAATTGCAGGAATTAATTTTGACGAGGAGGAGCTGCCTTTCTCTTGTGCCATCTTACAGCAGGCCGGGAGCTCCCTCAAGTCGTATGCTAACTATGAAGAGTTAGTGTGATCCCTTCCTGGCAACAGACTGAATGGAGTTTCAGCCCATTCATGCAAAGACTGTTGTTGTATATCCTGTGCTAGGATTACTTCAGTCAGGTATCCAACAACCTATGTAAATTAAACACTGACAGTAGTTAGAGTGCTGTGAGTTAGAGCATAGGGCTGTGTATTTGCGTCATGTCAAAGGTATTTGCTTGTGAGTGTTTATGATGTGTCGAATTTAAACACTTTACAGCTCGGAGTCCAATATTCACCCATCTTGTTACGAGCTTAAAAGGGCTGTGGACGCTGAGAGCTTTTGGGCGGCAACCGTATTTTGAGACCTTATTTCACAAAGCTCTGAACCTACACACGGCAAACTGGTTCCTCTACCTGTCAACGCTGCGCTGGTTCCAGATGAGGATAGAAATGATTTTTGTCGTCTTTTTTATTGCCGTGGCATTCATCTCAATCGTAACTACAGGTACGGTAACTTTACTAGAGTACTGAAATGGAAGTCTTCTGCTTCTGTTTAACAGCTCAGCTTTAGAAACTTCTGAGGGAGGTAAACCATGGCAAAATTTAACATACATTGGAGACCCCGATTTAAGTATGCCATAATAGTACATACAATTTAATTAAAATAGAATTCAAGCCATTATTATCTGCAATCTGATGTTGTAGAGGACTCATGGAAGGGATGAACCTGAAAAAAATATCCGAAGGGACAGAGCTTTCCTTTTCTTGACTGTAATTGCTGTAAAAGTAATCTCGGGTGTTTTAAACCACATTAATGTAACCATGTTAGTGTACTGAAAACTTGGATGTTGATTATTATCTGTATAACTCAAAGTTTTTTAGTAAATAGAAGTTAATGTTCCTCTCATTTGCAAATGGCTAAGACCTGCAAAGTTTTAATGATCTTTTAAGGCCACGCCGATAGCAGACATAGTCATCCAATTCTCTAATTCCCAACCCACTGAGCCGTTTTCCGATGTGAAGTTTTGCAAATTCCATTCAAAATCCCTTTAAAAATGGCTCACCACTCCTAGTAAACCCAGTACACAAATGAGAATCACTCTGCACCTTACTATCTTACGTGTATTTGAAATGCTGCTCGTGGCTGGCCAGGCATAGCCAGTCTCCAACAAACAGAGAATAGGAGAATAATGTCCCCAAAATGTTGGAATAATTCAGTTCTGTTGAAAAACTCAGCAGGTTTGGCTACAGATTAGTTCAAATACAGTTTTTAATTCACTATGTTTTTGTTATGTATGTTTTTTGATTTTGATTCTCAGACATTATTCTCTCTCTCCCATGTCTTACCCTGAACTTTGTGTGCAGGAGCTGGATGCAGTTTCAATACTGTGGTCGCTAATGAACAAGAATTGGCTGTTTTTCTGAGGGAGGTTTTTGATTCTAACAATATCCAAATGTCATTTGATTATACTTCAGTGTTGAAAAGCAGTTATATAAAAGTGCACATTTTATCAAATCTTATATTGTGTATGAAATGCTATCCTCTATTTCTTGTATAAGGAGCTCTCCTGATTCTTAGAAAAAAACCTAAACAATCCAACCACACATACTTCTGGATGAAATATGCACCTACAGTACTTTTGTTACAAAGGAGACTTTTAGTTCCCCTAAAATTCATAGGGAAACAAAATCCCCTGCTACTCTTCTCATTTTTTACTTTGTGCGCTTAGCAGTGTGGGGTTTTTTAGGAAAACTGTTTCTTGTGCTATTGTTTTTCTGGATATTTTATTTGAGAAAAGGGGTTAGAAGCACTTTTTTAAAATGTGAAAATTTGTCATCTTGCCACCATTGTAAACTTACTGTTAAAGGTAAATAGGTCCTCGGAGCAACACTAAACTCCTTTTCTTACTCTGTCAGCTTTCAGGAGGAATATTTTGCTTTTATTGTTTACTTCTATAGTTACTCAGATAACGAGATGTCTATAAGCAAAACAGGAGGAAGTTTGTTGAAGAACGTCATAGAAGAAATGGAGAAATCATAAAAGGCATTTGGCTGAAATTCTCCATTCCGTTTGACACCGAGAGGTTAAAAATCAACAGAAGGGTGGTTTAAGTGCATATATTGTATTATATGTACTCATAAAGGAAAAGCCCTGGAAAATCCCATGCTTGTTACAGCAGACAGTTAAAGTAAAAGAATTTGCATCTGCATCTTTGTGGAACAGTAAGGAGAACATGTCTGCTATTTGTCCAAGAAATGAAAATGTCAACCAGCGCAACTGTTGTGAATTTTAAAGTTGTTAGCTGTGGTGTTTTAGTTAGATAAGAGTCATTTCACAGGTTCATATGTGTTGGAAAAAGGAAACTGAAATTGAGATTGCAGAGGCCTGATTCTGTTTACAGCTTAAGTACCAAGATTTAATTTTTTCTCTGCTGAAGCAAGATCAGGGTTTCTAGTGAATTCAGTGTGAAAACCAGGTGTTTAACAGATGATTAAGCTCTCAGTCCTTTGTATAATGAACAAATCCATGTTTTCTCCGTGAAATAGGAAGAGAGAATGTGAATATGTATTTTAAGATATACATGCTAATTTTCTGATTTCTATTGGCTTTTTATTTGCATATAAGTCGAATGTGTTTTTCTCTCTGCAGGTGATGGACCAGGTAGAGTTGGCATTATTCTTACTTTAGCTATGAACATCATGGGAACCTTGCAGTGGGCAGTAAACTCAAGCATAGATGTGGATAGTTTGGTAAGCATAAAATGCAGTGTGCTATGCTTTCTTTTGAGGAATTGCCTTATTTTGTTGATTATGGGTGTTCAGTGCATTGTTTTCAGAGTTGGATATCAGGCAGATGTGTCAGAAGAGTTCTCCTTGAACCTTTCACAGCAAGCTACCAGCTTTAGCACAGCACAAACTGAGGGTTTCTATGATCAAAAATTTTCCTGGACTAGAGTAGGCAAATAATTGCATTTGAGGATTCAGATTGCAGATGTAGCAGTGATGGGAAAATTTAAAAAAGACTTGGAGTTATTTTATTATGATTATATACCTTACCAAGGTATATGATATACTGTACTTTGTCTACATAAGGGCTTTGCACAGCAGATCACGATGGATGTTTTTGAGCTCCTTCCATGCAAAATCAAGAGTGATTTAAAAATCTGTCCTAGACTTCCCTGAAGGTCGTCTTCTGGCTTTGTGTAAAATACCCTCTGACATAAAGGCTTTGGAATTGTGCATGTTTACCCCTTTCATTTGCATAGTTAGTCCGTTAGTTAGGATTGGCTTTAAAATAGAACATTTCACAAGGTTAACTCATCGTCACCTATTGGTTGAGATATGAGAAACTGACAGGAAACTCATAAAGGAATATGTTTGTTCTTGCTGTTTTCATCATACTTTAGCTTAAATGTATGAAAGTTTTAGATGTTATTTTTAAATGTAATAGTTACTTCTCTCTTTACACTTCAGGCATTCTAGGATTTATTTAGACAGAATTCTTGTTACAAAATACAGTAGTCTTATAAACCAAAAAAATTTCAGTGAAAAAAAAAATCTCCCACATCCAGTCAAATCCTCTCTGAACCCTAAATTAGCTTCTCAAGCCAACCATTTCAGTATTGGAAAACAGACAGCTTTTACAGCAGATCTTGGAGATCATTAAATCCTGATTAGCTGAAATGAGTTGTTGTTTAAAAAAAATATAATTGGGGCAGACGATCACAGTGAAGGAATCTTTGCCAGTTCAACATATTTTTTTAAAATAAATGATTCAACCAGCCTCATCCTGAAGGAAATCCTTAAGAGCCCCAAAACTGGGAATTAACCACTTAACAACATCTAATCTCTTGTTTACGCATGTGAGTGGTGATAGTCCAGAAAGCTGACTGCCATTCAGGGACACATTTTTTCCCTATCCACCAATTGTTTTATGCTGACACTTTCTTTGCTCGTTACAACAGCCTATCTTGAAGGGCAGGCACTTTGTGAAAGGACATCTTTGCCTTAACTCAAGACACACCGAACAACAGTCGTGTGACTGATAATGAAGTAAAACGTGCTGTTGGTAAGGCACGACAGCAACAAAAACGTTCAATCAGCTCTCATTTGTAAACTCCATTTTAGCCCCATAAGGCATAGTGGGATCACTTTTAAGTATAACAGTCTGTATAAGGATCATGTGAACATCTTACTGTAGGATTCAGAGGGTGCTGAACACACTAGTGTTTGAATAAAGGACTTTGCCTTTTTTAAAATACAGTGATGTTAATGTTGTCTCTTAGTAGCAATAAGGAGGTGACTCCCTTTCCCCTGAAAAGAAAGTCTCAAGTTGCTTTACTCTTTTTCTCTGTATTAAGACAGCCTGGTTTACTGGAGCACTGGTTATATTATATTAATGATAGCCTTCCAGGGTGCATCAGTTTATAGGTGGATCCCCTGGACTTCTTTCAGCAGTGGGTAGCTGCGCACCCCCATCCCATGGATTTTTAGGTATCCCAGGTGACAAACTAATAGATATTGCTGGCAGGATGGTTTTCCTGACATTCAAAAGCTGCATCTGTGCGTGAGCAGATAAGCATAGCTTCATGATTTCAAGATAATAAAACCGCTTCACTGGGTCATGCAGATGTATTATTTCCCACTCTTTGTATTCTCTACATTTAGCACTTCCCTCTTTAAAGCCTTTTACAGTTATTTGGTTACAGATGTCCTGCAAAGGCTTGCATGTGTGCCTAACTTAGTAGTCTATTTGGTTATACTCTATTTTTCTCTCAAGGGGTACTTTGAAGCTCCCCACAGGATCAGATTGACTAGAATTGACACGTCTCCACGTGTCTCCAGTTACAGATATGCATGCACCACTCTAGATGACACCACTCTTGCCGTTCCTTGAGCAGCTGTGACATCCGTGCTTACAAGCCTGCACGCAAGCGTGCCTGAGTATATAGCACATTTTGCAAGTAGCAGTCTTTGATTGTCACATAAGCTGGAGATTTCTACAAGTGGTTGAAACCCATGTCCAAAGGCATAGCCGCTGTAATTAGTACATAACATTAAGCTCATACTGAGTTGTTTTAAAGATATGCAAGGTACAGGACATCAGTGAAGTAAGTGTAAGCAAAAGGACTGGAAGGCAGGAGAACAGGGAAGCAGGATCACATGAAGAAGGAAAAAATGTACTGGAAGAGATACTAGCCAAACAGATGGGGAGGTGGCAAATTTGACTTTATTCTAGATGTTCTCCTTCGTCAGCTTTCTGTGACACGGGCATGCATATTGAAGAAATCTGAGTTTCTAGACTGGATTTTTTTTTTTTTACATACACAGGTATTCTCTTTGAAGCAATTTCTGTTGAACTGGTTTGACTTTAACTGAAAAATCCCCATTGTCTTTTAATACCCCATAATGGTTTTGGCATTTTGTTCTCTAACAGCCCTGATAGTTTATCTGCTCTGCTTTTTTTTTTTAAAAAAAAAAAAAAACACATGTGATTGGTCTGACAGCTCTCCATTGTTTCATTTAAAGCTACCAGTTAGACTAGATTTATCTTTTCACTTTGATCATTTCTGCTAATATCCCTTCAACTGGTTTTCAGTCTTTTTCTTATCCCTCTAGGCAGCCTTGTAGTATTTTTAATTTTTTTCCTTCATAAGGAAATAGAAAATAAGTTTTCCAGTAAGTGCTGCTTTCACAGATAAGCACTGGCGAGTCCCAGTGGACTGTTTTAATGCTTTATAACCTCCTGCTTCACTGATGTGCATCCTGCGGTGGCAGCGCTCTAACTGGGAAGGACAATTCCTTTTATCAGGGAAGGAGAAAATGCCATGCTTTTGCTGTTGCCAAGATTACTTATGTAAGGAGATATAAAAAGAATCCCCCAAAGAGATATTAAAACCACACTTGCTAAACCTCACAGTGCCCCACCCTGTACATCACGGATGCTGAAGAATTAAAGTAGCACATGGTAGAGAAGAAAAAGGACCAAAGAAAAAATTAGGACTGTGAAAAATAATGGTGCTTTTATAGCTGCTTTTCGTGCTTTTATTTTCCCATGCTATTTCTCCTTTAACCTGTTCAATTGTATTTGTTTTTAAACTAGGACATGACCTTAATATGCTTTTTTACTGCTGTCATTAGAAAACCTAAGAACACTGTTAATTTCCAGAGTTTAAGTAGACTAAATACTTGACTGTAAAATCTGCATCAGAATGACAATTCTCAAAGTGAGGTGTTGGTCATCTGGAAGTGAACAGAATCAAGAAAAATCTCTTAGAACATTTCCTTTTTCTGCTTGCAAAGCAGTGTGAGAAAGAGCAAAAAATTCAGTGCAAGTTTGACGTGAACTACATACTCCATTTTTGCAGTTTGGAAGAGGAGTATATGTCCCATAAGTGCACCGAAAATATAACAGCAGAAGATGTGAGACCTCAGTAAAACCATATGGTCTGCCTGCATTGACCCAGTTTTTGCAGTGACTTTAATGCACAGGGTTTTTTTACAACATGAGGCATTGGACCAACCTCTCGTAGGATCTCTCAGTTGCACATTGCCCTTTTCAGACTATGTTTTTGAGGAGGTGGTGTCTTACGACGTGGTCGTTGAATACTGTTCCTGTCTGGTCTGGAGAGGGTAACTGCTCTCTTTCTAGCAGAAGAGAACATAGGGCCTGATGAAATTAATTGTATTAGATTACTTGTAAAAGAATTACTTCTTCCACTTTCTGGAAATATACATTACATAATTATATTATGAATTCTTCTTCAACATTAAGAAAAGTTTAAGTGATATTAATGAGAAAGTAAATTAAAGAATTTGCAAAGTTATTAAAATCTCAGTAAAATACAATTAGGCAAGGCTAAAAATAGTGTATTATGCTCTAGACATTTTTAGACGGAAGTAGTAAATACACTCCTTTATTCTAAAGCATCAGTTAAAGAATGTGAATATAGCAGGCACATTGCTGAAGGGAATAATGGATAAGCAACTTGCTGTCACCTACACTGTACCTGTCATTATGAATGACAGAAGATTTCTACCTGTGAAAGGAAAAATGGATGTCTTTGTAAAATGTTACTGACATTTATGCTGCATTCTGCCTAGCTCTAAATCCTAATTCAAATTACAGAGCCAGGAAAGCATCCTTTTGAATTGATTGAAAGTATTAAGCTGTCTAAAATATCTGCATATGGGATGTGACTGATAGATCTGTCGGGGGAGCTGGGACAGAGAGATGGAATTTTCTGTTGTAAGGGAAGGCTTTTTGTCCAACTGGCTTCATAGCAGATTTTAGCTAGTGTGTAATGGTAGAATCTCTTGGGCAATTATAGGGAATCCTTGGCTGTACAAATGTTCACAGCTCTTGATGAAGCCAAGACAGACCTTCATTTCTGAAGTGGCCATATTTCTGTAAGGATAAGATTTCTGAAAACAAATGTACCATCAAATACCAATTAAGATAAACACCTGGTGCTCATTGTGGGTTTTACTATAGACACTCAGACAGGAAGAAAATTGTCAGTCTGTTCCAAGGTCTTCCTGTTTGTATCACCAAAATAAGATGACATTCATATATCAACATGATCATGACCATGCCTTTCGATCTTGCTCAGTGGTAGAGATGGAAATTGCGATCGATAGCCTTGGGTGTTAGCATGCTTTTCAAAACTTCTGTCACAATTGTGTTTCAAGATGCTGAGATGTAAGCTATGATCCCAGTATTTCCTTGCATTGTATATAAATTTGCTTCCACATGGAAAATCCACCTAACAGTATTTCAGTCTGGATCGAAGAGCAGGAAGGAATGGTAATATATCAAGCAGAATCACTTTGCAGAAGGAATACAAAAGCAGTTAAAGATGTACAAAGAGTTTTCCAGAATGCCACTAAAGAAACGTACATTACTGGGAATATACATTAGAGAACAAGTACTAATAATAGGCCCAGATATTCCTGGGTGCAGTAGCTATGCAGGTAACTAGCTATTTATTAATTTATTTTGCTAAATAGTTTCTGACCAAGAAGAATTGACACTATCTTGTAGCTTACTCGTGTTGTTTACAAGAGTAAATTTTGCTAAAATGAGGAATCTAGTTAGTTAAGTTAGTTGGACTAAGGAACCTCAATGTAAGGTCAAGTTACGTCTTCTTCAAGTGAGGGGCTGAAATTTGTTTCCTGAATAGCAGGAGAAAAACAATAGGAAAGTTTAGAGATTCTAGGACTACCAGCATGAACGACATTCTCTGAAAGTATATTAGAAATTACAACCTCTACAAAGTGGATTAGTTAGCCAAAACAAGCTATGTGTTGGAGGTCAAGAAGCAGATAGAGAAGAGAGACTTGACAAAATCAGAGTTAGACTTGCAAATGGTCCTAATTCTGGATAAATACTTGATCTCAGTTTTCAGTAAAAGGGCGGTGTTTAATCTGGGGAGTTGAAAGTGGAGCGAAAGGTAGAAATGGGATTTACAATATCTGAGGTGGAAATTAGATGCAAAAACCAGCCTAGCTGTGGGCATGTAACGAGAGTGCCTGATTTAGAATCCTGGTCTCCCTAAATTTCCTGTACAGTTCGTGGACGGACACATACACCAGCTGTGAGTCAGTCCATCTAAAAAAGGAGTCTTCAACTAAGTGTGATTGGGTTCTGCAGTTGGACATTCCAGTGAAACGTGTGAAACTGGGCTGGAACAATGCCACACCAGGCATGCAGACCAGATGGGACCAGACGTCCCATCCTAGGGTTCAGGAAGAACTGGCTGAGAAGCTGGAGATCTGGTAATGGCCACTTCAGATGAATCCACCAAGCTGGCAGTGGTGGTGGCACGTGATAGAATACCAACTGTCACTTTTGGTTAAGAAGGAGAAATGAGAAGTCATTGATGCCACTATCAGTTTGTTAGTCTGATGGCAGCAGTCTTTAAAAACTATTTTGAAGAAGTAATTAAAAGACGTGGTGCTTACAGAGTGAATTCACTCAGGTTTGCTGACATTAGTGTTGCATCAGACTAACCTGATAACTGGGTTCGATGATTTATTTTCCAGACAAAAGTAATGTAGTAGATCTCATTTATCTTCAGGAAAGCACTGGCTATGGCTCTGTTTCAGAAATTATATAAATGAAGGAGATCAGGATTATTACAAGAACTGTAAACTAGTTAATGAGTTGGGCAGAAAGGAAATGGCATTAAGCTGTAAGTATTAAGCTGTAGGGAGGCTACTCAACAAAGATCAGATTTGTGACTGAGCTCATTTTAATCTTTTTTTAATGCTCTCAACAAAGAAAAAAAATGTGTTGAAGAAATCTGTCAAAGGCACAAAGCTGAAAGGCAATGTTAGCATGAAGGATGCTGGGAGTTGAAAGGTATTAGGTGACCTCAAATGGCAGATATAAAATAGATGTCAGTAACCAAAGTGCAAAGGCTTGAATTTAGGGGTTGCCAAGAATAACCACTGTTGTAAGTAAGTATCTCCTCAGTTAGAAATGGCTAAGATGGAGGAAAGCTTGTCTGAGCGCTGCTCAATCAGAGAGTGACTATAAGATGTGACTGTGAAGAAAAGAGCATTATGATCCTAGGATGTGTTAATCGAGACATTCCTAATACAAATAGGAAACTATCAATGCCTTTGTACAATGTCCTTGTGAAACATCATCCAAAATGCTGTGTACACTCTGGTCAGACAGGAAAGATTAATTTGAAATGGGATATTCGGAGGAGAACATATGTTAAGAAAGAGGCTTAAACCTGGATTTTCTTTAGTCCTGGAGAACAAAGATTGACTGGATCTAAGGTAGCCCTCCATAAATTAATGGGGAAAGCAGCTAGGAAAAAGAACTATTTAGAATTTAAAATTATTAGATTTACAAGAACGAACTGATCCATAGACTTAAAAATATGTTTTCTGACCACCTGAGCAGTGAAGTTGTAGTGAAGGAGATGAAATAACTATTTATTAATTGACCCTTGACCCATTTAAAAAAAAAAATCAAGAGGATGGCTTCTGGTCCCATGCTGCTTTGAAAATTCACCAAGACTGCTACTAGCAACTTCTGTCTGAAGTTCATGAACTACAGAACTAATCAAGTTCACCTAATATATATAATTACAGAAATAAAATTAATTATCATGGAACTTCCTATTAATTTTTTGGTAAAAACTACAGACAATTTCTCATAAATACTCAGATGTTAATGTCTGATGATTGTTCCTCTTTACTTGATGCTACTACTTTACGTCTTTCAAATTCCACACAGTGTGCTGATCTTTGATGATCAATCATTATTCAAGGAACTTCAGTTTTTGGATTGGACAACCCCCTACAGAAGCAAGGAGTTGAAGACTCCAAGATTACTTTCATGATCATACTTTGTTTTCATAAATACAGGTCATCTGCAGTTTTCAAAATACATTTTTAAAGGTGGAAAGAGCTACTGTGTCCGTTTAAAAAGGAAGCAAGCGAAATCACATGTTGGACCAATATCAGTGGTACAACAGCAATAGAATCTAGGGCTCTATACAAGAAGTATCCTACCTTTGAAAATTATATCATGGTATAACTTGCACAGAAAAGAGACTCACTGTTCTGGCTAGGAATTAGGAATAATTCAATTTCATTTGTTTTGATAACTATGTATTAATTACAATTAGAATACTGTTTGTTTTGATTCGTAGATGCGGTCTGTCGGACGAATATTTAAATTCATTGACATGCCAACAGAAGAGACGAAAACCATTAAGCCACAGAAGAATAACCAGCTTTCAGATGCCCTTGTAATTGAAAACAGGCATGTGAAGGACGAGAAGAGCTGGCCATCTGGGGGCCAAATGACTGTGAAGGACCTTACGGCCAAATACGGTGAAGGAGGAGCTGCTGTGTTAGAAAACATTTCCTTTTCAATAAGTTCAGGGCAGAGGGTGAGACACTGTTTTGTTGTGTTTTGATCTGACTTCTATTAAGCTTAACTATAGAAGTGTCATTATAAACCTATTCATTGACTAAAGAGTAGGTTGAGTTCAGTAAGGTTTTGTAAGTGAAATTGTTGCAAAACAAAGTAATCATCTGAAAAGCACCTGAAGAACAGAAGTGTCTTGTGCCTCTTAAAAATTGCTCATCTGTAGGATTATCAGCTACAACCAAAAAAAAGGCAAGGAAAATCTGCCTCAGTCATCCTAGAAATCTTGAGACTATTTTCACCTCAGTGAAGCACGGTGGGGATGTTTGCTGGCCGTGAGGAGCAGAATATACTGATGAAATAAGTATGCAGCAGGTCCCCAAGTTGTATTCCTGTGCCTGAAGTCGTCTGCCTTCTCCTCCTGGGGAGAGGGAAGCTTGCTGGTGAGCGCAGGTGCTGGGGACAGCCTGACCCAGGGGGAGCAGGGCATGAAAGAATACCAGCCCCTGTGCCAAGGGTAATGCACCACTGGCTCCGGCGGCCAGAGGGTGGAGGTGCCGTCTCGCCCTTTCCATAAGGGCTCTACGCCACCCCGAATTATTATATAGCAAACCATAAACAGCTCTATTCTTTAGAAGATTGACAAACCTCTAATTAATCTTCATGCATGTTTGGGACTGGGTTCAAGAAAGAGTTTTAGTTTCAGGACAGCAATTAGGCAGAAGTTTAACGCTTTGCTTTAAGTTCATGCTGAAGGGCTGTCCTCTGTGGGGTGGGAAGAAAGGCTCATGCCATTTCCTGAGCTGAAACCATACGGATGAAGAGGAGCTTTTAACTCCCCCATGTAGATGAGAAAACGGGTTCAGTGACAGCTACCTGGCCTTGCCACAAGGCAGCTCTTTGCTCCTGGTTTGACTAGCACTAGCCTCTGCCAGGTTTGGTAGATCTGTCTTGTTTTACATGAACTGAATATTTCATCTACCAAGTTTGAGGGCACCAAAATTTTGAAACCAGGGCCCTGACTTCCTGTAGCACTGTTCTGAAACCACTCTGCCTTTGGAAGAGAGGCACCTGTGATTCCTGGAGCGTGGAGGTGCAGGTGCCGCTGCAGTCTGGTGGATTTACTTCCTGGAAAATCCCTTGAAGGAGAATGGAGTATGTAAAATGAAAGATACTTTTCTACTGTACAGAGAGGAGACAGAGCAATTAAAACCGAAGATGCTTTTTTCAATGACTGTGATTTAGGAACTCAATCCACTTTCAGTGGTGAACCCTAGACTCAGAGGTAGCATTTCTAGAATTGGAGTGTGCTTCTTAAACTGGAGAGGATTTGTCTCTACCCTGTGGGGAAACATGTTTAAAATAAGCAGGAAAGGGGAGAGCTCTCCTCTGCTAAGGGGGTAGAATAGACTAGACTAGACTAGACTATTTCAGTTGGAAGGTACCTACAACGATCATCCAGTCCAACTGCCTGACCACTTCAGGGCTGACCAAAAGCCAAAGCCATGTTATCAAGGGCATTGTCCAAATGCCTCTTCAACACTGACAAGCGTGGGGCATCAACCACCTCTCTAGGAAGCCTGTTCCAGGGTTTGACCACCCTCTCGGTGAAGAAACCCTTCCTAATGTCCAGCCTAAACTTCCCCTGGTGCAGCTTTAAGCTATTCCCACACGTCCTATTACTGGATCCCAGGAGAAGAGC